>NW_027514946.1:590000-878072 GCF_048772815.1 Callospermophilus lateralis | reverse complement strand
GCCAGGCCCATTGAGGTCTACAATGTGAGGTCCATGTGTGTTTTGACTCTCAACTATGGCTGCCATTTCTTTAAGAATAAAATCATGTGATATCCTTGCTGAGATTCCCAGGCCTCTGTGGAAATCCACCCGGGGCCTAGGTCTCAGTTTCCAAGAGCGACTTTCATGCGTGGCCTCTTAAAATCCCAACAAAATTCATGGCAATGCTTCTCTGAGTTCAGTTCCAAAACCCAGTCTCTAAGGGGAATCACACCAGAGTTCAAGCCCACGTGGACCCAGTCATTTTTTCCAATGCAACACAAATGACCAAAATTAAAACCAAAACACTCCCACATGGCCTTCATCTTATTCCATATAGTCAAACATCTTAACCTCTGGCTGGAGGTTTCCATGAGGGGCGCAGCCCAAGACAGTGTCCAAAATCAGCTCGTTTGCCCCTCATTTGCCTAAAGTCAGGGTAGCCTGGACACCGTTTCTGTGAACCAGGAGTGAACAAATAAGCCTGCCGTTAATACTTCTTTGTTTCTCCAATTTGAGGCCTACTGATTTTAGGTATCGATTCTTTAGGTGATTTAGAGTCATGCGAAAACACAAGCACCTCTGCAGGGCTTTGAAGAACTCATTTGACCCAAAGAATCCCTATTGTCATTTGATGGAGTGCAGGAACCTAACAGAGGAAGGCAAGAGACTTCATCCACAATGAATGATATTTTTTGCCATTTTGGTTTTGGAAGCTCACATGGGATCATTCTTAAGATCCATCAGGTGCTGAGAATCTAAGTCACAGCCACACACAGGTCCAAGAGGCTGATAAAGAGCCACAGGTGAGGCCCATTCATTTCCATTTGAAAACTGTTTTCTTCAGGCTTCACAAAGGGGTGGCCTGAGGCAAAGACCTTCCTGACATTCAGTGAAACACAACAATAAGTAAGCAAAAGGCCCAAAGCAGGGTTTCTGCACTGAGACTTTCCTGGTCACACTGATTTCTGAGTTTTCTGAGATGCTCGCCATTCTCTTCAGCTATCCAGTACATGGCCATGTCACAGAGCTTGGAGGTGGTACATATTTTGGACACAAATCCATGAGCCTATTCTGGAGAGTGGCCAGAATTCAGGAAGAAAACAACAACTTAGAAAGATAGCAGGTGTTGCACATCGATAAGACAAGCTGCAGTCCATTCATATATTGGGCAGGATGAATTATGGGAAGATTTATACTAGACAGGACACATCCATTAATGCATTCTCTTTTCTAATGTCTACAACAACGGACACAGTGGGATACACAGAAACAGAAACACTCGCCATGTCAAATGACTTACTAGAAACTGTCCACTCCAAACCAAACAAACCGCCTTTCCTATCTATTCTCAGAACATGAGACAAAACAACAAACCCACACCCACTCCCACAAAGGCACCTCCTTCCCCCCAAGTACGTCTGTGACTATCCGGAGTGTCCTCTGACTGGTGGGCCATACTATGTTCCCCCGAAATGGCCTGTCTTCTCTCAGATCTTGTTTCCTTGACCAACTCTGTGAAGATGTCAGGAAAAAGTGGTTAGCCACTACCTGTTTTCTCAGGAAAGGTCCATCTTCAGAGCTCTCCTGGCATTTGGCCATCCTCACATCATTAGGTACCAAGAAAACTGACTCTGTCCTTGGTAAATCCAAACAAGTGAGCCCACTGGGACTGGGACTGGGACTGCCTCTGGGTGCCTGGCTTCTTGGATACCAAGTTCAGAGAGTTCCATCACCAAGGAAATGAGGTATGTCACATTCTTTGGAACTGAATGAGGTCACTGCCTTGGCAACCACTTTGTCCTAACAGTTGCTTCCAAGGGTAACATAAGATGGAGGTTGCCCCTACTTCCTGTGACACTTTCATAAGGTAGAATGTATATCACCATTGGCACCCGGGAACAGCTCTCCACTCAGCCCAGGTTTGGTCCATCTTCTGTACAATAAGGAGAGAGAGAGGCAGATTCAGACACATCCCTTCATCCTGACCAGGTTGTTTGCCATGGAAGATGACTTTTGCTCTCTCAGGTGCTTCATACCTGCCTACAACTTCTCCAGGTATCATTTGTGCATGGACATTTGAGGTTCTCATCAGGTTGAAGTTCCCCAACTTTCCTGTATTGTAAGAACCACTCTGTCTCTGCTCTTCTGTAAAATGATTGAGGGAACAGTGTATACTTGGGGTTAAAAACAGGTTTGATTTGGATTACGAGTGATTCTGTGTGATGAATAATGGTATTGGGAACCTGCAATATTTACAAGAATATAGAGGTGAAATATAAGTAGGAAAACAGAAATCTAGGTATGATTTGAAGCCCAGAAGGGTTTTGCCCTGGATTCGGATACTTAGCTTTGAATGATGTTCTGCAAAGATGCCTCAGATAATTCGATATACAATGGCATAGGACCTTGTACATTGGATGATTGAATTTAGAAGAGAACATCCAGTCAAAAAGGGATATTCAGTAGGATTAGGAAGATAGTCGGTAGGTTTAGGAAGAAGAGTGAGTATAGGATTTGGACCAAAAGTTCTTTAGCAATAGACTTTCGGTTGTTGAGTGAATGTAAATGTCAGCACATATGAAGAGTCAGTCACTATGTTGAACTGGGGAAAATATGTAGAAAAGCAGATATCAATAGAAACATTACGAAATCAGGCAAAGTATAAAGTGAGTGATAGAATTAGACATTTTCAACAGGGTTGAGTTTGAATATATAAATTAGGAAAAAAACAAATATGTAGTCACCAATAGGATTGACAATTGACAGCATTAGGCAACCTGGACATGGATGTTTTTAGAAATCCATGTTCACTTTCCATTTAGGCTTTGGTACAATCATAAGTGTGACCTTTCCATTTTTTGTCCAGAATATTACTGTGATAATGAGGTGACATGAGTATTTCTTTCACCATTTCTGGGAGCAATATATTGAAGATGTAAAATGAGAATCGGGGGTACAAAGAGGTGTACCCTGTTTCTAGGAACATAGAGAAAAAGCATGAATAGACCATACTGTGAATAAATAATATAACTTTTTTGAACTTTAAATAATGAATTGAACTGATATCTGAAAAATTAAAGGAAATCGTATATTGATATACAATCATTCATTCCAACCAGGTATATATGTAATGGAAATATTTGTGTTTAGGTTTATCATGAAGAGTGTGTGAGTTTTGCTTCAAAATGATTATGGAAATTCAAAATAATGTGTTTGGAAAGAAGTCTCATGAAAAGACCAGTCAAGAAACCCTGACAATACATGTGTTCTGAAGCAAGAAGTGGTGAAAGTTGAAACAAATGCTTATTAATTTGTGAACTTGTGGATGAAATGTATATCCTGTGATGTGCAAAAACTGAAGAAACAATAATGTACCAGTGTCGAATACAAATGAATGACAAATTATATATCATGTCCCATAGGAGTCTACTTGCATTGATGTTAGACTGGGTCAGTTACTGTAGAATAATTAGGATTTGTATGCACCATTCACTGAAGTTAGTTTTCAGTACTAGGAAACAAATATGTATTTCAGGTGGATGAATATTTCTGATTATAATCTTGTGAAAAGTGGATTATAAATCCACATACATGAACATGAATGAATTTAGAGAGTATATATTAGACACATATATTTCATATTTTGAAAAATTTGGAGAGTATATCTATATCTATATCTACATCTATACACACACACACACACACACACACACACACACAACACTCACAGACATTAAAACGTACCAATATAAATGCCAATCGAAATTCATCAGTAAATATATATCATCCACAAATGCAAAAATATTTATTTTACTGAACATGAGTTAATGTATAATGTTGTTCTACTAGGACACTCTCCAATATTTTGAATTTTCATTTCCAACAGCATTAAGGAGGAGTGAACACTTCTCACAATTTGTATCTGCCAAGACAGCCACCTCACAAAAATGTACGTGTGATACCTGGTAGGATTCTATATATGCATATAAATATACATGTGTGAATAGGCTACAGAAAAGGGAAACAAGAATTCACATATTTGTTAAGTTTAAAAACACGTGGAGAATATTTCAATTAAAATTTGACTAGATTTATAACTCCTACCTTATATAATGCATATGTCAAGTCCAACTATACAACATGTCTCCTCTGAAGTGCTTGTATTTCCATTGTGTTGGGTTAATTTTCTCCATTATATTAGGATGAATAGTCTGAGACTACTAGGTATGGGTTAGTGTCAGGGATTCAGTACTTCGAATGCAAATTTGGAAAATGAATCCAATGTGTATGTAAAAATATGCTGCACAAATATCCTCCCGCTCGCATCCAGAACAATGCCTTGACATTACCTTCACCCCAAGTAAGACACAATTAGAGGAGAAGAGTTACAAAATCAGTGAATACATATCTGGAATGGAAAATGCTCAGGAGTTCACAACCTTGGAGGTGGTAGAGGAGTTTCCAAAACTAAGAAACAGGGTAAACACTCCACAAACATGGAGCACTGCTGGCCTAAAAACTTTTTGAGAAACTGCCTCTGAGCTTCCACACTTGAAATATATGTTGTTTTCAGGAGATTTGGATTCCTCTGTAGTGAGACCATCAAAGCTGGGTCTGCATCTATGTGACCTGGAGGACATGGTTACTTATTTTCCAATGAACAAGATGAAGCAGTGCTGAATCCTCTCTTTGTAGGTAAACTGAGGCCACTGGGGACTAAGTGTCTCCCCGTGTGGACTGTGATGCCATTTGGTCCTCCTCCAATTTGTGGTGTTTTTGCTGCTGCACTGTGAGTTTGGTATTTGTTTCATGAAATACTAGGAGCTAAACTGGGACACAGTGCTGGAGGGAGTTCTGTCAAGTGTGGTGGGTCAGGGTCTGCAAGAGAATGCACCAACTAGGCTCCTATCTCTCACAGCTTGCCCCATTGCCCCCTTGTCCATATCAACCTGATTCTTAATTTTCCTCTGAAAACTCTCCATATAACAAGATGCCTTTACATATAAGGGTCTGCTGGCTGCACCATGTAAGTTACAAGCCATTTGGAATTCAATGGTAGATCCACATGGCCCTACCACGGATGTTTTATCAAACACCTCCCCACCACTGCTCTAGACCCACTACTCAGCAGGCTCCAACTTACTGGCATCTCTGTTCTACACCATTTTCATGAAACTCAGTAAATCAAGGCACTGTCTGGTATACTCATGATGAGCAACAGGACATCCAATATTTCTCCAGTGCCACCTGGTCATAGGAATTTCAAAAATTTCATGGTATTTATCTAGCCATTTTTCAAGCATGAAGTTGGAGGCACTGTGGGTTTCAGTTCACTCAGCAAACATTAAATGGTGAGGAAGCTCATTTCAATGAAATCTCTGGAGAACTCTCACAGACACGGCTTCCCAAAGAGTGGACAAAAGGTCACATTAGGCCAGGCCCATTGAGGTCTACAATGTGAGGTCCATGTGTGTTTTGACTCTCAACTATGGCTGCCATTTCTTTAAGAATAAAATCATGTGATATCCTTGCTGAGATTCCCAGGCCTCTGTGGAAATCCACCCGGGGCCTAGGTCTCAGTTTCCAAGAGCGACTTTCATGCGTGGCCTCTTAAAATCCCAACAAAATTCATGGCAATGCTTCTCTGAGTTCAGTTCCAAAACCCAGTCTCTAAGGGGAATCACACCAGAGTTCAAGCCCACGTGGACCCAGTCATTTTTTCCAATGCAACACAAATGACCAAAATTAAAACCAAAACACTCCCACATGGCCTTCATCTTATTCCATATAGTCAAACATCTTAACCTCTGGCTGGAGGTTTCCATGAGGGGCGCAGCCCAAGACAGTGTCCAAAATCAGCTCGTTTGCCCCTCATTTGCCTAAAGTCAGGGTAGCCTGGACACCGTTTCTGTGAACCAGGAGTCAACAAATAAGCCTGCCGTTAATACTTCTTTGTTTCTCCAATTTGAGGCCTACTGATTTTAGGTATCGATTCTTTAGGTGATTTAGAGTCATGCGAAAACACAAGCACCTCTGCAGGGCTTTGAAGAACTCATTTGACCCAAAGAATCCCTATTGTCATTTGATGGAGTGCAGGAACCTAACAGAGGAAGGCAAGAGACTTCATCCACAATGAATGATATTTTTTGCCATTTTGGTTTTGGAAGCTCACATGGGATCATTCTTAAGATCCATCAGGTGCTGAGAATCTAAGTCACAGCCACACACAGGTCCAAGAGGCTGATAAAGAGCCACAGGTGAGGCCCATTCATTTCCCTTTGAAAACTGTTTTCTTCAGGCTTCACAAAGGGGTGGCCTGAGGCAAAGACCTTCCTGACATTCAGTGAAACACAACAATAAGTAAGCAAAAGGCCCAAAGCAGGGTTTCTGCACTGAGACTTTCCTGGTCACACTGATATCTGAGTTTTCTGAGATGCTCGCCATTCTCTTCAGCTATCCAGTACATGGCCATGTCACAGAGCTTGGAGGTGGTACATATTTTGGACACAAATCCATGAGCCTATTCTGGAGAGTGGCCAGAATTCAGGAAGAAAACAACAACTTAGAAAGATAGCAGGTGTTGCACATCGATAAGACAAGCTGCAGTCCATTCATATATTGGGCAGGATGAATTATGGGAAGATTTATACTAGACAGGACACATCCATTAATGCATTCTCTTTTCTAATGTCTACAACAACGGACACAGTGGGATACACAGAAACAGAAACACTCGCCATGTCAAATGACTTACTAGAAACTGTCCACTCCAAACCAAACAAACCGCCTTTCCTATCTATTCTCAGAACATGAGACAAAACAACAAACCCACACCCACTCCCACAAAGGCACCTCCTTCCCCCCAAGTACGTCTGTGACTATCCGGAGTGTCCTCTGACTGGTGGGCCATACTATGTTCCCCCGAAATGGCCTGTCTTCTCTCAGATCTTGTTTCCTTGACCAACTCTGTGAAGATGTCAGGAAAAAGTGGTTAGCCACTACCTGTTTTCTCAGGAAAGGTCCATCTTCAGAGCTCTCCTGGCATTTGGCCATCCTCACATCATTAGGTACCAAGAAAACTGACTCTGTCCTTGGTAAATCCAAACAAGTGAGCCCACTGGGACTGGGACTGGGACTGCCTCTGGGTGCCTGGCTTCTTGGATACCAAGTTCAGAGAGTTCCATCACCAAGGAAATGAGGTATGTCACATTCTTTGGAACTGAATGAGGTCACTGCCTTGGCAACCACATTGTCCTAACAGTTGCTTCCAAGGGTAACATAAGATGGAGGTTGCCCCTACTTCCTGTGACACTTTCATAAGGTAGAATGTATATCACCATTGGCACCCGGGAACAGCTCTCCACTCAGCCCTGGTTTGGTCCATCTTCTGTACAATAAGAAGAGAGAGAGGCAGATTCAGACACATCCCTTCATCCTGACCAGGTTGTTTGCCATGGAAGATGACTTTTGCTCTCTCAGGTGCTTCATACCTGCCTACAACTTCTCCAGGTATCATTTGTGCATGGACATTTGAGGTTCTCATCAGGTTGAAGTTCCCCAACTTTCCTGTATTGTAAGAACCACTCTGTCTCTGCTCTTCTGTAAAATGATTGAGGGAACAGTGTATACTTGGGGTTAAAAACAGGTTTGATTTGGATTACGAGTGATTCTGTGTGATGAATAATGGTATTGGGAACCTGCAATATTTACAAGAATATAGAGGTGAAATATAAGTAGGAAAACAGAAATCTAGGTATGATTTGAAGCCCAGAAGGGTTTTGCCCTGGATTCGGATACTTAGCTTTGAATGATGTTCTGCAAAGATGCCTCAGATAATTCGATATACAATGGCATAGGACCTTGTACATTGGATGATTGAATTTAGAAGAGAACATCCAGTCAAAAAGGGATATTCAGTAGGATTAGGAAGATAGTCGGTAGGTTTAGGAAGAAGAGTGAGTATAGGATTTGGACCAAAAGTTCTTTAGCAATAGACTTTCGGTTGTTGAGTGAATGTAAATGTCAGCACATATGAAGAGTCAGTCACTATGTTGAACTGGGGAAAATATGTAGAAAAGCAGATATCAATAGAAACATTACGAAATCAGGCAAAGTATAAAGTGAGTGATAGAATTAGACATTTTCAACAGGGTTGAGTTTGAATATATAAATTAGGAAAAAAACAAATATGTAGTCACCAATAGGATTGACAATTGACAGCATTAGGCAACCTGGACATGGATGTTTTTAGAAATCCATGTTCACTTTCCATTTAGGCTTTGGTACAATCATAAGTGTGACCTTTCCATTTTTTGTCCAGAATATTACTGTGATAATGAGGTGACATGAGTATTTCTTTCACCATTTCTGGGAGCAATATATTGAAGATGTAAAATGAGAATCGGGGGTACAAAGAGGTGTACCCTGTTTCTAGGAACATAGAGAAAAAGCATGAATAGACCATACTGTGAATAAATAATATAACTTTTTTGAACTTTAAATAATGAATTGAACTGATATCTGAAAAATTAAAGGAAATCGTATATTGATATACAATCATTCATTCCAACCAGGTATATATGTAATGGAAATATTTGTGTTTAGGTTTATCATGAAGAGTGTGTGAGTTTTGCTTCAAAATGATTATGGAAATTCAAAATAATGTGTTTGGAAAGAAGTCTCATGAAAAGACCAGTCAAGAAACCCTGACAATACATGTGTTCTGAAGCAAGAAGTGGTGAAAGTTGAAACAAATGCTTATTAATTTGTGAACTTGTGGATGAAATGTATATCCTGTGATGTGCAAAAACTGAAGAAACAATAATGTACCAGTGTCGAATACAAATGAATGACAAATTATATATCATGTCCCATAGGAGTCTACTTGCATTGATGTTAGACTGGGTCAGTTACTGTAGAATAATTAGGATTTGTATGCACCATTCACTGAAGTTAGTTTTCAGTACTAGGAAACAAATATGTATTTCAGGTGGATGAATATTTCTGATTATAATCTTGTGAAAAGTGGATTATAAATCCACATACATGAACATGAATGAATTTAGAGAGTATATATTAGACACATATATTTCATATTTTGAAAAATTTGGAGAGTATATCTATATCTATATCTACATCTATACACACACACACACACACACACACACACACACAACACTCACAGACATTAAAACGTACCAATATAAATGCCAATCGAAATTCATCAGTAAATATATATCATCCACAAATGCAAAAATATTTATTTTACTGAACATGAGTTAATGTATAATGTTGTTCTACTAGGACACTCTCCAATATTTTGAATTTTCATTTCCAACAGCATTAAGGAGGAGTGAACACTTCTCACAATTTGTATCTGCCAAGACAGCCACCTCACAAAAATGTACGTGTGATACCTGGTAGGATTCTATATATGCATATAAATATACATGTGTGAATAGGCTACAGAAAAGGGAAACAAGAATTCACATATTTGTTAAGTTTAAAAACACGTGGAGAATATTTCAATTAAAATTTGACTAGATTTATAACTCCTACCTTATATAATGCATATGTCAAGTCCAACTATACAACATGTCTCCTCTGAAGTGCTTGTATTTCCATTGTGTTGGGTTAATTTTCTCCATTATATTAGGATGAATAGTCTGAGACTACTAGGTATGGGTTAGTGTCAGGGATTCAGTACTTCGAATGCAAATTTGGAAAATGAATCCAATGTGTATGTAAAAATATGCTGCACAAATATCCTCCCGCTCGCATCCAGAACAATGCCTTGACATTACCTTCACCCCAAGTAAGACACAATTAGAGGAGAAGAGTTACAAAATCAGTGAATACATATCTGGAATGGAAAATGCTCAGGAGTTCACAACCTTGGAGGTGGTAGAGGAGTTTCCAAAACTAAGAAACAGGGTAAACACTCCACAAACATGGAGCACTGCTGGCCTAAAAACTTTTTGAGAAACTGCCTCTGAGCTTCCACACTTGAAATATATGTTGTTTTCAGGAGATTTGGATTCCTCTGTAGTGAGACCATCAAAGCTGGGTCTGCATCTATGTGACCTGGAGGACATGGTTACTTATTTTCCAATGAACAAGATGAAGCAGTGCTGAATCCTCTCTTTGTAGGTAAACTGAGGCCACTGGGGACTAAGTGTCTCCCCGTGTGGACTGTGATGCCATTTGGTCCTCCTCCAATTTGTGGTGTTTTTGCTGCTGCACTGTGAGTTTGGTATTTGTTTCATGAAATACTAGGAGCTAAACTGGGACACAGTGCTGGAGGGAGTTCTGTCAAGTGTGGTGGGTCAGGGTCTGCAAGAGAATGCACCAACTAGGCTCCTATCTCTCACAGCTTGCCCCATTGCCCCCTTGTCCATATCAACCTGATTCTTAATTTTCCTCTGAAAACTCTCCATATAACAAGATGCCTTTACATATAAGGGTCTGCTGGCTGCACCATGTAAGTTACAAGCCATTTGGAATTCAATGGTAGATCCACATGGCCCTACCACGGATGTTTTATCAAACACCTCCCCACCACTGCTCTAGACCCACTACTCAGCAGGCTCCAACTTACTGGCATCTCTGTTCTACACCATTTTCATGAAACTCAGTAAATCAAGGCACTGTCTGGTATACTCATGATGAGCAACAGGACATCCAATATTTCTCCAGTGCCACCTGGTCATAGGAATTTCAAAAATTTCATGGTATTTATCTAGCCATTTTTCAAGCATGAAGTTGGAGGCACTGTGGGTTTCAGTTCACTCAGCAAACATTAAATGGTGAGGAAGCTCATTTCAATGAAATCTCTGGAGAACTCTCACAGACACGGCTTCCCAAAGAGTGGACAAAAGGTCACATTAGGCCAGGCCCATTGAGGTCTACAATGTGAGGTCCATGTGTGTTTTGACTCTCAACTATGGCTGCCATTTCTTTAAGAATAAAATCATGTGATATCCTTGCTGAGATTCCCAGGCCTCTGTGGAAATCCACCCGGGGCCTAGGTCTCAGTTTCCAAGAGCGACTTTCATGCGTGGCCTCTTAAAATCCCAACAAAATTCATGGCAATGCTTCTCTGAGTTCAGTTCCAAAACCCAGTCTCTAAGGGGAATCACACCAGAGTTCAAGCCCACGTGGACCCAGTCATTTTTTCCAATGCAACACAAATGACCAAAATTAAAACCAAAACACTCCCACATGGCCTTCATCTTATTCCATATAGTCAAACATCTTAACCTCTGGCTGGAGGTTTCCATGAGGGGCGCAGCCCAAGACAGTGTCCAAAATCAGCTCGTTTGCCCCTCATTTGCCTAAAGTCAGGGTAGCCTGGACACCGTTTCTGTGAACCAGGAGTGAACAAATAAGCCTGCCGTTAATACTTCTTTGTTTCTCCAATTTGAGGCCTACTGATTTTAGGTATCGATTCTTTAGGTGATTTAGAGTCATGCGAAAACACAAGCACCTCTGCAGGGCTTTGAAGAACTCATTTGACCCAAAGAATCCCTATTGTCATTTGATGGAGTGCAGGAACCTAACAGAGGAAGGCAAGAGACTTCATCCACAATGAATGATATTTTTTGCCATTTTGGTTTTGGAAGCTCACATGGGATCATTCTTAAGATCCATCAGGTGCTGAGAATCTAAGTCACAGCCACACACAGGTCCAAGAGGCTGATAAAGAGCCACAGGTGAGGCCCATTCATTTCCATTTGAAAACTGTTTTCTTCAGGCTTCACAAAGGGGTGGCCTGAGGCAAAGACCTTCCTGACATTCAGTGAAACACAACAATAAGTAAGCAAAAGGCCCAAAGCAGGGTTTCTGCACTGAGACTTTCCTGGTCACACTGATATCTGAGTTTTCTGAGATGCTCGCCATTCTCTTCAGCTATCCAGTACATGGCCATGTCACAGAGCTTGGAGGTGGTACATATTTTGGACACAAATCCATGAGCCTATTCTGGAGAGTGGCCAGAATTCAGGAAGAAAACAACAACTTAGAAAGATAGCAGGTGTTGCACATCGATAAGACAAGCTGCAGTCCATTCATATATTGGGCAGGATGAATTATGGGAAGATTTATACTAGACAGGACACATCCATTAATGCATTCTCTTTTCTAATGTCTACAACAACGGACACAGTGGGATACACAGAAACAGAAACACTCGCCATGTCAAATGACTTACTAGAAACTGTCCACTCCAAACCAAACAAACCGCCTTTCCTATCTATTCTCAGAACATGAGACAAAACAACAAACCCACACCCACTCCCACAAAGGCACCTCCTTCCCCCCAAGTACGTCTGTGACTATCCGGAGTGTCCTCTGACTGGTGGGCCATACTATGTTCCCCCGAAATGGCCTGTCTTCTCTCAGATCTTGTTTCCTTGACCAACTCTGTGAAGATGTCAGGAAAAAGTGGTTAGCCACTACCTGTTTTCTCAGGAAAGGTCCATCTTCAGAGCTCTCCTGGCATTTGGCCATCCTCACATCATTAGGTACCAAGAAAACTGACTCTGTCCTTGGTAAATCCAAACAAGTGAGCCCACTGGGACTGGGACTGGGACTGCCTCTGGGTGCCTGGCTTCTTGGATACCAAGTTCAGAGAGTTCCATCACCAAGGAAATGAGGTATGTCACATTCTTTGGAACTGAATGAGGTCACTGCCTTGGCAACCACTTTGTCCTAACAGTTGCTTCCAAGGGTAACATAAGATGGAGGTTGCCCCTACTTCCTGTGACACTTTCATAAGGTAGAATGTATATCACCATTGGCACCCGGGAACAGCTCTCCACTCAGCCCAGGTTTGGTCCATCTTCTGTACAATAAGGAGAGAGAGAGGCAGATTCAGACACATCCCTTCATCCTGACCAGGTTGTTTGCCATGGAAGATGACTTTTGCTCTCTCAGGTGCTTCATACCTGCCTACAACTTCTCCAGGTATCATTTGTGCATGGACATTTGAGGTTCTCATCAGGTTGAAGTTCCCCAACTTTCCTGTATTGTAAGAACCACTCTGTCTCTGCTCTTCTGTAAAATGATTGAGGGAACAGTGTATACTTGGGGTTAAAAACAGGTTTGATTTGGATTACGAGTGATTCTGTGTGATGAATAATGGTATTGGGAACCTGCAATATTTACAAGAATATAGAGGTGAAATATAAGTAGGAAAACAGAAATCTAGGTATGATTTGAAGCCCAGAAGGGTTTTGCCCTGGATTCGGATACTTAGCTTTGAATGATGTTCTGCAAAGATGCCTCAGATAATTCGATATACAATGGCATAGGACCTTGTACATTGGATGATTGAATTTAGAAGAGAACATCCAGTCAAAAAGGGATATTCAGTAGGATTAGGAAGATAGTCGGTAGGTTTAGGAAGAAGAGTGAGTATAGGATTTGGACCAAAAGTTCTTTAGCAATAGACTTTCGGTTGTTGAGTGAATGTAAATGTCAGCACATATGAAGAGTCAGTCACTATGTTGAACTGGGCAAAATATGTAGAAAAGCAGATATCAATAGAAACATTACGAAATCAGGCAAAGTATAAAGTGAGTGATAGAATTAGACATTTTCAACAGGGTTGAGTTTGAATATATAAATTAGGAAAAAAACAAATATGTAGTCACCAATAGGATTGACAATTGACAGCATTAGGCAACCTGGACATGGATGTTTTTAGAAATCCATGTTCACTTTCCATTTAGGCTTTGGTACAATCATAAGTGTGACCTTTCCATTTTTTGTCCAGAATATTACTGTGATAATGAGGTGACATGAGTATTTCTTTCACCATTTCTGGGAGCAATATATTGAAGATGTAAAATGAGAATCGGGGGTACAAAGAGGTGTACCCTGTTTCTAGGAACATAGAGAAAAAGCATGAATAGACCATACTGTGAATAAATAATATAACTTTTTGAACTTTAAATAATGAATTGAACTGATATCTGAAAAATTAAAGGAAATCGTATATTGATATACAATCATTCATTCCAACCAGGTATATATGTAATGGAAATATTTGTGTTTAGGTTTATCATGAAGAGTGTGTGAGTTTTGCTTCAAAATGATTATAGAAATTCAAAATAATGTGTTTGGAAAGAAGTCTCATGAAAAGACCAGTCAAGAAACCCTGACAATACATGTGTTCTGAAGCAAGAAGTGGTGAAAGTTGAAACAAATGCTTATTAATTTGTGAAATTGTGGATGAAATGTATATCCTGTGATGTGCAAAAACTGAAGAAACAATAATGTACCAGTGTCGAATACAAATGAATGACAAATTATATATCATGTCCCATAGGAGTCTACTTGCATTGATGTTAGACTGGGTCAGTTACTGTAGAATAATTAGGATTTGTATGCACCATTCACTGAAGTTAGTTTTCAGTACTAGGAAACAAATATGTATTTCAGGTGGATGAATATTTCTGATTATAATCTTGTGAAAAGTGGATTATAAATCCACATACATGAACATGAATGAATTTAGAGAGTATATATTAGACACATATATTTCATATTTTGAAAAATTTGGAGAGTATATCTATATCTATATCTACATCTATACACACACACACACACACACACACACAACACTCACAGACATTAAAACGTACCAATATAAATGCCAATCGAAATTCATCAGTAAATATATATCATCCACAAATGCAAAAATATTTATTTTACTGAACATGAGTTAATGTGTAATGTTGTTCTACTAGGACTCTCTCCAATAGGTTGAATTTTCATTTCCAACAGCATTAAGGAGGAGTGAACACTTCTCACAATTTGTATCTGCCAAGACAGCCACCTCACAAAAATGTACGTGTGATACCTGGTAGGATTCTATATATGCATATAAATATACATGTGTGAATAGGCTACAGAAAAGGGAAACAAGAATTCACATATTTGTTAAGTTTAAAAACACGTGGAGAATATTTCAATTAAAATTTGACTAGATTTATAACTCCTACCTTATATAATGCATATGTCAAGTCCTACTATACAACATGTCTCCTCTGAAGTGCTTGTATTTCCATTGTGTTGGGTTAATTTTCTCCATTATATTAGGATGAATAGTCTGAGACTACTAGGTATGGGTTAGTGTCAGGGATTCAGTACTTCGAATGGAAATTTGGAAAATGAATCCAATGTGTATGTAAAAATATGCTGCACAAATATCCTCCCGCTCTCATCCAGAACAATGCCTTGACATTACCTTCACCCCAAGTAAGACACAATTAGAGGAGAATAGTTACAAAATCAGTGAATACATATCTGCAATGGAAAATGCTCTGGAGTTCACAATCTTGGAGGTGGTAGAGGAGTTTCCAAAACTAAGAAACAGGGTAAACACTCCACAAACATGGAGCACTGCTGGCCTAAAAACTTTTTGAGAAACTGCCTCTGAGCTTCCACACTTGAAATATATGTTGTTTTCAGGAGATTTGGATTCCTCTGTAGTGAGACCATCAAAGCTGGGTCTGCATCTATGTGACCTGGAGGACATGGTTACTTATTTTCCAATGAACAAGATGAAGCAGTGCTGAATCCTCTCTTTGTAGGTAAACTGAGGCCACTGGGGACTAAGTGTCTCCCCGTGTGGACTGTGATGCCATTTGGTCCTCCTCCAATTTGTGGTGTTTTTGCTGCTGCACTGTGAGTTTGGTATTTGTTTCATGAAATACTAGGAGCTAAACTGGGACACAGTGCTGGAGGGAGTTCTGTCAAGTGTGGTGGGTCAGGGTCTGCAAGAGAATGCACCAACTAGGCTCCTATCTCTCACAGCTTGCCCCATTGCCCCCTTGTCCATATCAACCTGATTCTTAATTTTCCTCTGAAAACTCTCCATATAACAAGATGCCTTTACATATAAGGGTCTGCTGGCTGCACCATGTAAGTTACAAGCCATTTGGAATTCAATGGTAGATCCACATGGCCCTACCACGGATGTTTTATCAAACACCTCCCCACCACTGCTCTAGACCCACTACTCAGCAGGCTCCAACTTACTGGCATCTCTGTTCTACACCATTTTCATGAAACTCAGTAAATCAAGGCACTGTCTGGTATACTCATGATGAGCAACAGGACATCCAATATTTCTCCAGTGCCACCTGGTCATAGGAATTTCAAAAATTTCATGGTATTTATCTAGCCATTTTTCAAGCATGAAGTTGGAGGCACTGTGGGTTTCAGTTCATTCAGCAAACATTAAATGGTGAGGAAGCTCATTTCAATGAAATCTCTGGAGAACTCTCACAGACACGGCTTCCCAAAGAGGGGACAAAAGGTCACATTAGGCCAGGCCCATTGAGGTCTACAATGTGAGGTCCATGTGTGTTTTGACTCTCAACTATGGCTGCCATTTCTTTAAGAATAAAATCATGTGATATCCTTGCTGAGATTCCCAGGCCTCTGTGGAAATCCACCCGGGGCCTAGGTCTCAGTTTCCAAGAGCGACTTTCATGCGTGGCCTCTTAAAATCCCAACAAAATTCATGGCAATGCTTCTCTGAGTTCAGTTCCAAAACCCAGTCTCTAAGGGGAATCACACCAGAGTTCAAGCCCACGTGGACCCAGTCATTTTTTCCAATGCAACACAAATGACCAAAATTAAAACCAAAACACTCCCACATGGCCTTCATCTTATTCCATATAGTCAAACATCTTAACCTCTGGCTGGAGGTTTCCATGAGGGGCGCAGCCCAAGACAGTGTCCAAAATCAGCTCGTTTGCCCCTCATTTGCCTAAAGTCAGGGTAGCCTGGACACCGTTTCTGTGAACCAGGAGTGAACAAATAAGCCTGCCGTTAATACTTCTTTGTTTCTCCAATTTGAGGCCTACTGATTTTAGGTATCGATTCTTTAGGTGATTTAGAGTCATGCGAAAACACAAGCACCTCTGCAGGGCTTTGAAGAACTCATTTGACCCAAAGAATCCCTATTGTCATTTGATGGAGTGCAGGAACCTAACAGAGGAAGGCAAGAGACTTCATCCACAATGAATGATATTTTTTGCCATTTTGGTTTTGGAAGCTCACATGGGATCATTCTTAAGATCCATCAGGTGCTGAGAATCTAAGTCACAGCCACACACAGGTCCAAGAGGCTGATAAAGAGCCACAGGTGAGGCCCATTCATTTCCATTTGAAAACTGTTTTCTTCAGGCTTCACAAAGGGGTGGCCTGAGGCAAAGACCTTCCTGACATTCAGTGAAACACAACAATAAGTAAGCAAAAGGCCCAAAGCAGGGTTTCTGCACTGAGACTTTCCTGGTCACACTGATATCTGAGTTTTCTGAGATGCTCGCCATTCTCTTCAGCTATCCAGTACATGGCCATGTCACAGAGCTTGGAGGTGGTACATATTTTGGACACAAATCCATGAGCCTATTCTGGAGAGTGGCCAGAATTCAGGAAGAAAACAACAACTTAGAAAGATAGCAGGTGTTGCACATCGATAAGACAAGCTGCAGTCCATTCATATATTGGGCAGGATGAATTATGGGAAGATTTATACTAGACAGGACACATCCATTAATGCATTCTCTTTTCTAATGTCTACAACAACGGACACAGTGGGATACACAGAAACAGAAACACTCGCCATGTCAAATGACTTACTAGAAACTGTCCACTCCAAACCAAACAAACCGCCTTTCCTATCTATTCTCAGAACATGAGACAAAACAACAAACCCACACCCACTCCCACAAAGGCACCTCCTTCCCCCCAAGTACGTCTGTGACTATCCGGAGTGTCCTCTGACTGGTGGGCCATACTATGTTCCCCCGAAATGGCCTGTCTTCTCTCAGATCTTGTTTCCTTGACCAACTCTGTGAAGATGTCAGGAAAAAGTGGTTAGCCACTACCTGTTTTCTCAGGAAAGGTCCATCTTCAGAGCTCTCCTGGCATTTGGCAATCCTCACATCATTAGGTACCAAGAAAACTGACTCTGTCCTTGGTAAATCCAAACAAGTGAGCCCACTGGGACTGGGACTGGGACTGCCTCTGGGTGCCTGGCTTCTTGGATACCAAGTTCAGAGAGTTCCATCACCAAGGAAATGAGGTATGTCACATTCTTTGGAACTGAATGAGGTCACTGCCTTGGCAACCACTTTGTCCTAACAGTTGCTTCCAAGGGTAACATAAGATGGAGGTTGCCCCTACTTCCTGTGACACTTTCATAAGGTAGAATGTATATCACCATTGGCACCCGGGAACAGCTCTCCACTCAGCCCTGGTTTGGTCCATCTTCTGTACAATAAGAAGAGAGAGAGGCAGATTCAGACACATCCCTTCATCCTGACCAGGTTGTTTGCCATGGAAGATGACTTTTGCTCTCTCAGGTGCTTCATACCTGCCTACAACTTCTCCAGGTATCATTTGTGCATGGACATTTGAGGTTCTCATCAGGTTGATGTCCCCAACTATCCTGTATTGTAAGAACCACTCTGTCTCTGCTCTTCTGTAAAATGATTGAGGGAACAGTGTATACTTGGGGTTAAAAACAGGTTTGATTTGGATTACGAGTGATTCTGTGTGATGAATAATGGTATTGGGAACCTGCAATATTTACAAGAATATAGAGGTGAAATATAAGTAGGAAAACAGAAATCTAGGTATGATTTGAAGCCCAGAAGGGTTTTGCCCTGGATTGGGATACTTAGCTTTGAATGATGTTCTGCAAAGATGCCTCAGATAATTCGATATACAATGGCATAGGACCTTGTACATTGGATGATTGAATTTAGAAGAGAACATCCAGTCATAAAGGGATATTCAGTAGGATTAGGAAGATAGTCGGTAGGTTTAGGAAGAAGAGTGAGTATAGGATTTGGACCAAAAGTTCTTTAGCAATAGACTTTCGGTTGTTGAGTGAATGTAAATGTCAGCACATATGAAGAGTCAGTCACTATGTTGAACTGGGCAAAATATGTAGAAAAGCAGATATCAATAGAAACATTACGAAATCAGGCAAAGTATAAAGTGAGTGATAGAATTAGACATTTTCAACAGGGTTGAGTTTGAATATATAAATTAGGAAAAAAAACAAATATGTAGTCACCAATAGGATTGACAATTGACAGCATTAGGCAACCTGGACATGGATGTTTTTAGAAATCCATGTTCACTTTCCATTTAGGCTTTGGTACAATCATAAGTGTGACCTTTCCATTTTTTGTCCAGAATATTACTGTGATAATGAGGTGACATGAGTATTTCTTTCACCATTTCTGGGAGCAATATATTGAAGATGTAAAATGAGAATCGGGGGTACAAAGAGGTGTACCCTGTTTCTAGGAACATAGAGAAAAAGCATGAATAGACCATACTGTGAATAAATAATATAACTTTTTTGAACTTTAAATAATGAATTGAACTGATATCTGAAAAATTAAAGGAAATCGTATATTGATATACAATCATTCATTCCAACCAGGTATATATGTAATGGAAATATTTGTGTTTAGGTTTATCATGAAGAGTGTGTGAGTTTTGCTTCAAAATGATTATAGAAATTCAAAATAATGTGTTTGGAAAGAAGTCTCATGAAAAGACCAGTCAAGAAACCCTGACAATACATGTGTTCTGAAGCAAGAAGTGGTGAAAGTTGAAACAAATGCTTATTAATTTGTGAACTTGTGGATGAAATGTATATCCTGTGATGTGCAAAAACTGAAGAAACAATAATGTACCAGTGTCGAATACAAATGAATGACAAATTATATATCATGTCCCATAGGAGTCTACTTGCATTGATGTTAGACTGGGTCAGTTACTGTAGAATAATTAGGATTTGTATGCACCATTCACTGAAGTTAGTTTTCAGTACTAGGAAACAAATATGTATTTCAGGTGGATGAATATTTCTGATTATAATCTTGTGAAAAGTGGATTATAAATCCACATACATGAACATGAATGAATTTAGAGAGTATATATTAGACACATATATTTCATATTTTGAAAAATTTGGAGAGTATATCTATATCTATATCTACATCTATACACACACACACACACACACACACACACACACAACACTCACAGACATTAAAACGTACCAATATAAATGCCAATCGAAATTCATCAGTAAATATATATCATCCACAAATGCAAAAATATTTATTTTACTGAACATGAGTTAATGTATAATGTTGTTCTACTAGGATGCTCTCCAATAGGTTGAATTTTCATTTCCAACAGCATTAAGGAGGAGTGAACACTTCTCACAATTTGTATCTGCCAAGACAGCCACCTCACAAAAATGTACGTGTGATACCTGGTAGGATTCTATATATGCATATAAATATACATGTGTGAATAGGCTACAGAAAAGGGAAACAAGAATTCACATATTTGTTAAGTTTAAAAACACGTGGAGAATATTTCAATTAAAATTTGACTAGATTTATAACTCCTACCTTATATAATGCATATGTCAAGTCCAACTATACAACATGTCTCCTCTGAAGTGCTTGTATTTCCATTGTGTTGGGTTAATTTTCTCCATTATATTAGGATGAATAGTCTGAGACTACTAGGTATGGGTTAGTGTCAGGGATTCAGTACTTCGAATGCAAATTTGGAAAATGAATCCAATGTGTATGTAAAAATATGCTGCACAAATATCCTCCCGCTCGCATCCAGAACAATGCCTTGACATTACCTTCACCCCAAGTAAGACACAATTAGAGGAGAAGAGTTACAAAATCAGTGAATACATATCTGGAATGGAAAATGCTCAGGAGTTCACAACCTTGGAGGTGGTAGAGGAGTTTCCAAAACTAAGAAACAGGGTAAACACTCCACAAACATGGAGCACTGCTGGCCTAAAAACTTTTTGAGAAACTGCCTCTGAGCTTCCACACTTGAAATATATGTTGTTTTCAGGAGATTTGGATTCCTCTGTAGTGAGACCATCAAAGCTGGGTCTGCATCTATGTGACCTGGAGGACATGGTTACTTATTTTCCAATGAACAAGATGAAGCAGTGCTGAATCCTCTCTTTGTAGGTAAACTGAGGCCACTGGGGACTAAGTGTCTCCCCGTGTGGACTGTGATGCCATTTGGTCCTCCTCCAATTTGTGGTGTTTTTGCTGCTGCACTGTGAGTTTGGTATTTGTTTCATGAAATACTAGGAGCTAAACTGGGACACAGTGCTGGAGGGAGTTCTGTCAAGTGTGGTGGGTCAGGGTCTGCAAGAGAATGCACCAACTAGGCTCCTATCTCTCACAGCTTGCCCCATTGCCCCCTTGTCCATATCAACCTGATTCTTAATTTTCCTCTGAAAACTCTCCATATAACAAGATGCCTTTACATATAAGGGTCTGCTGGCTGCACCATGTAAGTTACAAGCCATTTGGAATTCAATGGTAGATCCACATGGCCCTACCACGGATGTTTTATCAAACACCTCCCCACCACTGCTCTAGACCCACTACTCAGCAGGCTCCAACTTACTGGCATCTCTGTTCTACACCATTTTCATGAAACTCAGTAAATCAAGGCACTGTCTGGTATACTCATGATGAGCAACAGGACATCCAATATTTCTCCAGTGCCACCTGGTCATAGGAATTTCAAAAATTTCATGGTATTTATCTAGCCATTTTTCAAGCATGAAGTTGGAGGCACTGTGGGTTTCAGTTCATTCAGCAAACATTAAATGGTGAGGAAGCTCATTTCAATGAAATCTCTGGAGAACTCTCACAGACACGGCTTCCCAAAGAGTGGACAAAAGGTCACATTAGGCCAGGCCCATTGAGGTCTACAATGTGAGGTCCATGTGTGTTTTGACTCTCAACTATGGCTGCCATTTCTTTAAGAATAAAATCATGTGATATCCTTGCTGAGATTCCCAGGCCTCTGTGGAAATCCACCCGGGGCCTAGGTCTCAGTTTCCAAGAGCGACTTTCATGCGTGGCCTCTTAAAATCCCAACAAAATTCATGGCAATGCTTCTCTGAGTTCAGTTCCAAAACCCAGTCTCTAAGGGGAATCACACCAGAGTTCAAGCCCACGTGGACCCAGTCATTTTTTCCAATGCAACACAAATGACCAAAATTAAAACCAAAACACTCCCACATGGCCTTCATCTTATTCCATATAGTCAAACATCTTAACCTCTGGCTGGAGGTTTCCCTGAGGGGCGCAGCCCAAGACAGTGTCCAAAATCAGCTCGTTTGCCCCTCATTTGCCTAAAGTCAGGGTAGCCTGGACACCGTTTCTGTGAACCAGGAGTGAACAAATAAGCCTGCCGTTAATACTTCTTTGTTTCTCCAATTTGAGGCCTACTGATTTTAGGTATCGATTCTTTAGGTGATTTAGAGTCATGCGAAAACACAAGCACCTCTGCAGGGCTTTGAAGAACTCATTTGACCCAAAGAATCCCTATTGTCATTTGATGGAGTGCAGGAACCTAACAGAGGAAGGCAAGAGACTTCATCCACAATGAATGATATTTTTTGCCATTTTGGTTTTGGAAGCTCACATGGGATCATTCTTAAGATCCATCAGGTGCTGAGAATCTAAGTCACAGCCACACACAGGTCCAAGAGGCTGATAAAGAGCCACAGGTGAGGCCCATTCATTTCCATTTGAAAACTGTTTTCTTCAGGCTTCACAAAGGGGTGGCCTGAGGCAAAGACCTTCCTGACATTCAGTGAAACACAACAATAAGTAAGCAAAAGGCCCAAAGCAGGGTTTCTGCACTGAGACTTTCCTGGTCACACTGATATCTGAGTTTTCTGAGATGCTCGCCATTCTCTTCAGCTATCCAGTACATGGCCATGTCACAGAGCTTGGAGGTGGTACATATTTTGGACACAAATCCATGAGCCTATTCTGGAGAGTGGCCAGAATTCAGGAAGAAAACAACAACTTAGAAAGATAGCAGGTGTTGCACATCGATAAGACAAGCTGCAGTCCATTCATATATTGGGCAGGATGAATTATGGGAAGATTTATACTAGACAGGACACATCCATTAATGCATACTCTTTTCTAATGTCTACAACAACGGACACAGTGGGATACACAGAAAGAGAAACACTCGCCATGTCAAATGACTTACTAGAAACTGTCCACTCCAAACCACACAAACCGCCTTTCCTATCTATTCTCAGAACATGAGACAAAACAACAAACCCACACCCACTCCCACAAAGGCACCTCCTTCCCCCCAAGTACGTCCTTGACTATCCGGAGTGTCCTCTGACTGGTGGGCCATACTATGTTCCCCCGAAATGGCCTGTCTTCTCTCAGATCTTGTTTCCTTGACCAACTCTGTGAAGATGTCAGGAAAAAGTGGTTAGCCACTACCTGTTTTCTCAGGAAAGGTCCATCTTCAGAGCTCTCCTGGCATTTGGCCATCCTCACATCATTAGGTACCAAGAAAACTGACTCTGTCCTTGGTAAATCCAAACAAGTGAGCCCACTGGGACTGGGACTGGGACTGCCTCTGGGTTCCTGGCTTCTTGGATACCAAGTTCAGAGAGTTCCATCACCAAGGAAATGAGGTATGTCACATTCTTTGGAACTGAATGAGGTCACTGCCTTGGCAACCACTTTGTCCTAACAGTTGCTTCCAAGGGTAACATAAGATGGAGGTTGCCCCTACTTCCTGTGACACTTTCATAAGGTAGAATGTATATCACCATTGGCACCCGGGAACAGCTCTCCACTCAGCCCTGGTTTGGTCCATCTTCTGTACAATAAGAAGAGAGAGAGGCAGATTCAGACACATCCCTTCATCCTGACCAGGTTGTTTGCCATGGAAGATGACTTTTGCTCTCTCAGGTGCTTCATACCTGCCTACAACTTCTCCAGGTATCAATTGTGCATGGACATTTGAGGTTCTCATCAGGTTGAAGGTCCCCAACTTTCCTGTATTGTAAGAACCACTCTGTCTCTGCTCTTCTGTAAAATGATTGAGGGAACAGTGAATACTTGGGGTTAAAACCAGGTTTGATTTGGATTACGAGTGATTCTGTGTGATGAATAATGGTATTGGGAACCTGCAATATTTACAAGAATATAGAGGTGAAATATAAGTAGGAAAAAAGAAATGTAGGTATGATTTGAAGCCCAGAAGGGATTTGCCCTTGATTGGGATACTTAGCTTTGAATGATGTTCTGCAAAGATGCCTCAGATAATTCGATATACAATGGCATAGGACCTTGTACATTGGATGATTGAATTTAGAAGAGAACATCCAGTCAAAAAGGGATATTCAGTAGGATTAGGAAGATAGTCGGTAGGTTTAGGAAGAAGAGTGAGTATAGGATTTGGACCAAAAGTTCTTTAGCAATAGACTTTCGGTTGTTGAGTGAATGTAAATGTCAGCACATATGAAGAGTCAGTCACTATGTTGAACTGGGGAAAATATGTAGAAAAGCAGATATCAATAGAAACATTACGAAATCAGGCAAAGTATAAAGTGAGTGATAGAATTAGACATTTTCAACAGGGTTGAGTTTGAATATATAAATTAGGAAAAAAACAAATATGTAGTCACCAATAGGATTGACAATTGACAGCATTAGGCAACCTGGACATGGATGTTTTTAGAAATCCATGTTCACTTTCCATTTAGGCTTTGGTACAATCATAAGTGTGACCTTTCCATTTTTTGTCCAGAATATTACTGTGATAATGAGGTGACATGAGTATTTCTTTCACCATTTCTGGGAGCAATATATTGAAGATGTAAAATGAGAATCGGGGGTACAAAGAGGTGTACCCTGTTTCTAGGAACATAGAGAAAAAGCATGAATAGACCATACTGTGAATAAATAATATAACTTTTTTGAACTTTAAATAATGAATTGAACTGATATCTGAAAAATTAAAGGAAATCGTATATTGATATACAATCATTCATTCCAACCAGGTATATATGTAATGGAAATATTTGTGTTTAGGTTTGTCATGAAGAGTGTGTGAGTTTTGCTTCAAAATGATTATAGAAATTCAAAATAATGTGTTTGGAAAGAAGTCTCATGAAAAGACCAGTCAAGAAACCCTGACAATACATGTGTTCTGAAGCAAGAAGTGATGAAAGTTGAAACAAATGCTTATTAATTTGTGAACTTGTGGATGAAATGTATATCCTGTGATGTGCAAAAACTGAAGAAACAATAATGTACCAGTGTCGAATACAAATGAATGACAAATTATATATCATGTCCCATAGGAGTCTACTTGCATTGATGTTAGACTGGGTCAGTTACTGTAGAATAATTAGGATTTGTATGCACCATTCACTGAAGTTAGTTTTCAGTACTAGGAAACAAATATGTATTTCAGGTGGATGAATATTTCTGATTATAATCTTGTGAAAAGTGGATTATAAATCCACATACATGAACATGAATGAATTTAGAGAGTATATATTAGACACATATATTTCATATTTTGAAAAATTTGGAGAGTATATCTATATCTATATCTACATCTATACACACAGACACACACACACACACACACACACAACACTCACAGACATTAAAACGTACCAATATAAATGCCAATCGAAATTCATCAGTAAATATATATCATCCACAAATGCAAAAATATTTATTTTACTGAACATGAGTTAATGTATAATGTTGTTCTACTAGGACGCTCTCCTATAGGTTGAATTTTCATTTCCAACAGCATTAAGGAGGAGTGAACACTTCTCACAATTTGTATCTGCCAAGACAGCCACCTCACAAAAATGTACGTGTGATACCTGGTAGGATTCTATATATGCATATAAATATACATGTGTGAATAGGCTACAGAAAAGGGAAACAAGAATTCACATATTTGTTAAGTTTAAAAACACGTGGAGAATATTTCAATTAAAATTTGACTAGATTTATAACTCCTACCTTATATAATGCATATGTCAAGTCCAACTATACAACATGTCTCCTCTGAAGTGCTTGTATTTCCATTGTGTTGGGTTAATTTTCTCCATTATATTAGGATGAATAGTCTGAGACTACTAGGTATGGGTTAGTGTCAGGGATTCAGTACTTCGAATGGAAATTTGGAAAATGAATCCAATGTGTATGTAAAAATATGCTGCACAAATATCCTCCCGCTCTCATCCAGAACAATGCCTTGACATTACCTTCACCCCAAGTAAGACACAATTAGAGGAGAAGAGTTACAAAATCAGTGAATACATATCTGGAATGGAAAATGCTCAGGAGTTCACAACCTTGGAGGTGGTAGAGGAGTTTCCAAAACTAAGAAACAGGGTAAACACTCCACAAACATGGAGCACTGCTGGCCTAAAAACTTTTTGAGAAACTGCCTCTGAGCTTCCACACTTGAAATATATGTTGTTTTCAGGAGATTTGGATTCCTCTGTAGTGAGACCATCAAAGCTGGGTCTGCATCTATGTGACCTGGAGGACATGGTTACTTATTTTCCAATGAACAAGATGAAGCAGTGCTGAATCCTCTCTTTGTAGGTAAACTGAGGCCACTGGGGACTAAGTGTCTCCCCGTGTGGACTGTGATGCCATTTGGTCCTCCTCCAATTTGTGGTGTTTTTGCTGCTGCACTGTGAGTTTGGTATTTGTTTCATGAAATACTAGGAGCTAAACTGGGACACAGTGCTGGAGGGAGTTCTGTCAAGTGTGGTGGGTCAGGGTCTGCAAGAGAATGCACCAACTAGGCTCCTATCTCTCACAGCTTGCCCCATTGCCCCCTTGTCCATATCAACCTGATTCTTAATTTTCCTCTGAAAACTCTCCATATAACAAGATGCCTTTACATATAAGGGTCTGCTGGCTGCACCATGTAAGTTACAAGCCATTTGGAATTCAATGGTAGATCCACATGGCCCTACCACGGATGTTTTATCAAACACCTCCCCACCACTGCTCTAGACCCACTACTCAGCAGGCTCCAACTTACTGGCATCTCTGTTCTACACCATTTTCATGAAACTCAGTAAATCAAGGCACTGTCTGGTATACTCATGATGAGCAACAGGACATCCAATATTTCTCCAGTGCCACCTGGTCATAGGAATTTCAAAAATTTCATGGTATTTATCTAGCCATTTTTCAAGCATGAAGTTGGAGGCACTGTGGGTTTCAGTTCATTCAGCAAACATTAAATGGTGAGGAAGCTCATTTCAATGAAATCTCTGGAGAACTCTCACAGACACGGCTTCCCAAAGAGGGGACAAAAGGTCACATTAGGCCAGGCCCATTGAGGTCTACAATGTGAGGTCCATGTGTGTTTTGACTCTCAACTATGGCTGCCATTTCTTTAAGAATAAAATCATGTGATATCCTTGCTGAGATTCCCAGGCCTCTGTGGAAATCCACCCGGGGCCTAGGTCTCAGTTTCCAAGAGCGACTTTCATGCGTGGCCTCTTAAAATCCCAACAAAATTCATGGCAATGCTTCTCTGAGTTCAGTTCCAAAACCCAGTCTCTAAGGGGAATCACACCAGAGTTCAAGCCCACGTGGACCCAGTCATTTTTTCCAATGCAACACAAATGACCAAAATTAAAACCAAAACACTCCCACATGGCCTTCATCTTATTCCATACAGTCAAACATCTTAACCTCTGGCTGGAGGTTTCCATGAGGGGCGCAGCCCAAGACAGTGTCCAAAATCAGCTCGTTTGCCCCTCATTTGCCTAAAGTCAGGGTAGCCTGGACACCGTTTCTGTGAACCAGGAGTCAACAAATAAGCCTGCCGTTAATACTTCTTTGTTTCTCCAATTTGAGGCCTACTGATTTTAGGTATCGATTCTTTAGGTGATTTAGAGTCATGCGAAAACACAAGCACCTCTGCAGGGCTTTGAAGAACTCATTTGACCCAAAGAATCCCTATTGTCATTTGATGGAGTGCAGGAACCTAACAGAGGAAGGCAAGAGACTTCATCCACAATGAATGATATTTTTTGCCATTTTGGTTTTGGAAGCTCACATGGGATCATTCTTAAGATCCATCAGGTGCTGAGAATCTAAGTCACAGCCACACACAGGTCCAAGAGGCTGATAAAGAGCCACAGGTGAGGCCCATTCATTTCCATTTGAAAACCGTTTTCTTCAGGCTTCACAAAGGGGTGGCCTGAGGCAAAGACCTTCCTGACATTCAGTGAAACACAACAATAAGTAAGCAAAAGGCCCAAAGCAGGGTTTCTGCACTGAGACTTTCCTGGTCACACTGATATCTGAGTTTTCTGAGATGCTCGCCATTCTCTTCAGCTATCCAGTACATGGCCATGTCACAGAGCTTGGAGGTGGTACATATTTTGGACACAAATCCATGAGCCTATTCTGGAGAGTGGCCAGAATTCAGGAAGAAAACAACAACTTAGAAAGATAGCAGGTGTTGCACATCGATAAGACAAGCTGCAGTCCATTCATATATTGGGCAGGATGAATTATGGGAAGATTTATACTAGACAGGACACATCCATTAATGCATTCTCTTTTCTAATGTCTACAACAACGGACACAGTGGGATACACAGAAACAGAAACACTCGCCATGTCAAATGACTTACTAGAAACTGTCCACTCCAAACCAAACAAACCGCCTTTCCTATCTATTCTCAGAACATGAGACAAAACAACAAACCCACACCCACTCCCACAAAGGCACCTCCTTCCCCCCAAGTACGTCTGTGACTATCCGGAGTGTCCTCTGACTGGTGGGCCATACTATGTTCCCCCGAAATGGCCTGTCTTCTCTCAGATCTTGTTTCCTTGACCAACTCTGTGAAGATGTCAGGAAAAAGTGGTTAGCCACTACCTGTTTTCTCAGGAAAGGTCCATCTTCAGAGCTCTCCTGGCATTTGGCCATCCTCACATCATTAGGTACCAAGAAAACTGACTCTGTCCTTGGTAAATCCAAACAAGTGAGCCCACTGGGACTGGGACTGGGACTGCCTCTGGGTGCCTGGCTTCTTGGATACCAAGTTCAGAGAGTTCCATCACCAAGGAAATGAGGTATGTCACATTCTTTGGAACTGAATGAGGTCACTGCCTTGGCAACCACTTTGTCCTAACAGTTGCTTCCAAGGGTAACATAAGATGGAGGTTGCCCCTACTTCCTGTGACACTTTCATAAGGTAGAATGTATATCACCATTGGCACCCGGGAACAGCTCTCCACTCAGCCCTGGTTTGGTCCATCTTCTGTACAATAAGAAGAGAGAGAGGCAGATTCAGACACATCCCTTCATCCTGACCAGGTTGTTTGCCATGGAAGATGACTTTTGCTCTCTCAGGTGCTTCATACCTGCCTACAACTTCTCCAGGTATCAATTGTGCATGGACATTTGAGGTTCTCATCAGGTTGAAGGTCCCCAACTTTCCTGTATTGTAAGAACCACTCTGTCTCTGCTCTTCTGTAAAATGATTGAGGGAACAGTGAATACTTGGGGTTAAAACCAGGTTTGATTTGGATTACGAGTGATTCTGTGTGATGAATAATGGTATTGGGAACCTGCAATATTTACAAGAATATAGAGGTGAAATATAAGTAGGAAAAAAGAAATGTAGATATGATTTGAAGCCCAGAAGGGATTTGCCCTGGATTGGGATACTTAGCTTTGAATGATGTTCTGCAAAGATGCCTCAGATAATTCGATATACAATGGCATAGGACCTTGTACATTGGATGATTGAATTTAGAAGAGAACATCCAGTCAAAAAGGGATATTCAGTAGGATTAGGAAGATAGTCGGTAGGTTTAGGAAGAAGAGTGAGTATAGGATTTGGACCAAAAGTTCTTTAGCAATAGACTTTCGGTTGTTGAGTGAATGTAAATGTCAGCACATATGAAGAGTCAGTCACTATGTTGAACTGGGGAAAATATGTAGAAAAGCAGATATCAATAGAAACATTACGAAATCAGGCAAAGTATAAAGTGAGTGATAGAATTAGACATTTTCAACAGGGTTGAGTTTGAATATATAAATTAGGAAAAAAACAAATATGTAGTCACCAATAGGATTGACAATTGACAGCATTAGGCAACCTGGACATGGATGTTTTTAGAAATCCATGTTCACTTTCCATTTAGGCTTTGGTACAATCATAAGTGTGACCTTTCCATTTTTTGTCCAGAATATTACTGTGATAATGAGGTGACATGAGTATTTCTTTCACCATTTCTGGGAGCAATATATTGAAGATGTAAAATGAGAATCGGGGGTACAAAGAGGTGTACCCTGTTTCTAGGAACATAGAGAAAAAGCATGAATAGACCATACTGTGAATAAATAATATAACTTTTTTGAACTTTAAATAATGAATTGAACTGATATCTGAAAAATTAAAGGAAATCGTATATTGATATACAATCATTCATTCCAACCAGGTATATATGTAATGGAAATATTTGTGTTTAGGTTTGTCATGAAGAGTGTGTGAGTTTTGCTTCAAAATGATTATAGAAATTCAAAATAATGTGTTTGGAAAGAAGTCTCATGAAAAGACCAGTCAAGAAACCCTGACAATACATGTGTTCTGAAGCAAGAAGTGGTGAAAGTTGAAACAAATGCTTATTAATTTGTGAACTTGTGAATGAAATGTATATCCTGTGATGTGCAAAAACTGAAGAAACAATAATGTACCAGTGTCGAATACAAATGAATGACAAATTATATATCATGTCCCATAGGAGTCTACTTGCATTGATGTTAGACTGGGTCAGTTACTGTAGAATAATTAGGATTTGTATGCACCATTCACTGAAGTTAGTTTTCAGTACTAGGAAACAAATATGTATTTCAGGTGGATGAATATTTCTGATTATAATCTTGTGAAAAGTGGATTATAAATCCACATACATGAACATGAATGAATTTAGAGAGTATATATTAGACACATATATTTCATATTTTGAAAAATTTGGAGAGTATATCTATATCTATATCTACATCTATACACACACACACACACACACACACACACACACAACACTCACAGACATTAAAACGTACCAATATAAATGCCAATCGAAATTCATCAGTAAATATATATCATCCACAAATGCAAAAATATTTATTTTACTGAACATGAGTTAATGTATAATGTTGTTCTACTAGGACGCTCTCCAATAGGTTGAATTTTCATTTCCAACAGCATTAAGGAGGAGTGAACACTTCTCACAATTTGTATCTGCCAAGACAGCCACCTCACAAAAATGTACGTGTGATACCTGGTAGGATTCTATATATGCATATAAATATACATGTGTGAATAGGCTACAGAGAAGGGAAACAAGAATTCACATATTTGTTAAGTTTAAAAACACGTGGAGAATATTTCAATTAAAATTTGACTAGATTTATAACTCCTACCTTATATAATGCATATGTCAAGTCCAACTATACAACATGTCTCCTCTGAAGTGCTTGTATTTCCATTGTGTTGGGTTAATTTTCTCCATTATATTAGGACGAATAGTCTGAGACTACTAGGTATGGGTTAGTGTCAGGGATTCAGTACTTCGAATGGAAATTTGGAAAATGAATCCAATGTGTATGTAAAAATATGCTGCACAAATATCCTCCCGCTCTCATCCAGAACAATGCCTTGACATTACCTTCACCCCAAGTAAGACACAATTAGAGGAGAAGAGTTACAAAATCAGTGAATACATATCTGGAATGGAAAATGCTCAGGAGTTCACAACCTTGGAGGTGGTAGAGGAGTTTCCAAAACTAAGAAACAGGGTAAACACTCCACAAACATGGAGCACTGCTGGCCTAAAAACTTTTTGAGAAACTGCCTCTGAGCTTCCACACTTGAAATATATGTTGTTTTCAGGAGATTTGGATTCCTCTGTAGTGAGACCATCAAAGCTGGGTCTGCATCTATGTGACCTGGAGGACATGGTTACTTATTTTCCAATGAACAAGATGAAGCAGTGCTGAATCCTCTCTTTGTAGGTAAACTGAGGCCACTGGGGACTAAGTGTCTCCCCGTGTGGACTGTGATGCCATTTGGTCCTCCTCCAATTTGTGGTGTTTTTGCTGCTGCACTGTGAGTTTGGTATTTGTTTCATGAAATACTAGGAGCTAAACTGGGACACAGTGCTGGAGGGAGTTCTGTCAAGTGTGGTGGGTCAGGGTCTGCAAGAGAATGCACCAACTAGGCTCCTATCTCTCACAGCTTGCCCCATTGCCCCCTTGTCCATATCAACCTGATTCTTAATTTTCCTCTGAAAACTCTCCATATAACAAGATGCCTTTACATATAAGGGTCTGCTGGCTGCACCATGTAAGTTACAAGCCATTTGGAATTCAATGGTAGATCCACATGGCCCTACCACGGATGTTTTATCAAACACCTCCCCACCACTGCTCTAGACCCACTACTCAGCAGGCTCCAACTTACTGGCATCTCTGTTCTACACCATTTTCATGAAACTCAGTAAATCAAGGCACTGTCTGGTATACTCATGATGAGCAACAGGACATCCAATATTTCTCCAGTGCCACCTGGTCATAGGAATTTCAAAAATTTCATGGTATTTATCTAGCCATTTTTCAAGCATGAAGTTGGAGGCACTGTGGGTTTCAGTTCATTCAGCAAACATTAAATGGTGAGGAAGCTCATTTCAATGAAATCTCTGGAGAACTCTCACAGACACGGCTTCCCAAAGAGGGGACAAAAGGTCACATTAGGCCAGGCCCATTGAGGTCTACAATGTGAGGTCCATGTGTGTTTTGACTCTCAACTATGGCTGCCATTTCTTTAAGAATAAAATCATGTGATATCCTTGCTGAGATTCCCAGGCCTCTGTGGAAATCCACCCGGGGCCTAGGTCTCAGTTTCCAAGAGCGACTTTCATGCGTGGCCTCTTAAAATCCCAACAAAATTCATGGCAATGCTTCTCTGAGTTCAGTTCCAAAACCCAGTCTCTAAGGGGAATCACACCAGAGTTCAAGCCCACGTGGACCCAGTCATTTTTTCCAATGCAACACAAATGACCAAAATTAAAACCAAAACACTCCCACATGGCCTTCATCTTATTCCATATAGTCAATCATCTTAACCTCTGGCTGGAGGTTTCCATGAGGGGCGCAGCCCAAGACAGTGTCCAAAATCAGCTCCTTTGCCCCTCATTTGCCTAAAGTCAGGGTAGCCTGGACACCGTTTCTGTGAACCAGGAGTGAACAAATAAGCCTGCCGTTAATACTTCTTTGTTTCTCCAATTTGAGGCCTACTGATTTTAGGTATCGATTCTTTAGGTGATTTAGAGTCATGCGAAAACACAAGCACCTCTGCAGGGCTTTGAAGAACTCATTTGACCCAAAGAATCCCTATTGTCATTTGATGGAGTGCAGGAACCTAACAGAGGAAGGCAAGAGACTTCATCCACAATGAATGATATTTTTTGCCATTTTGGTTTTGGAAGCTCACATGGGATCATTCTTAAGATCCATCAGGTGCTGAGAATCTAAGTCACAGCCACACACAGGTCCAAGAGGCTGATAAAGAGCCACAGGTGAGGCCCATTCATTTCCATTTGAAAACTGTTTTCTTCAAGCTTCACAAAGGGGTGGCCTGAGGCAAAGACCTTCCTGACATTCAGTGAAACACAACAATAAGTAAGCAAAAGGCCCAAAGCAGGGTTTCTGCACTGAGACTTTCCTGGTCACACTGATATCTGAGTTTTCTGAGATGCTCGCCATTCTCTTCAGCTATCCAGTACATGGCCATGTCACAGAGCTTGGAGGTGGTACATATTTTGGACACAAATCCATGAGCCTATTCTGGAGAGTGGCCAGAATTCAGGAAGAAAACAACAACTTAGAAAGATAGCAGGTGTTGCACATCGATAAGACAAGCTGCAGTCCATTCATATATTGGGCAGGATGAATTATGGGAAGATTTATACTAGACAGGACACATCCATTAATGCATTCTCTTTTCTAATGTCTACAACAACGGACACAGTGGGATACACAGAAAGAGAAACACTCGCCATGTCAAATGACTTACTAGAAACTGTCCACTCCAAACCAAACAAACCGCCTTTCCTATCTATTCTCAGAACATGAGACAAAACAACAAACCCACACCCACTCCCACAAAGGCACCTCCTTCCCCCCAGTACGTCTGTGACTATCCGGAGTGTCCTCTGACTGGTGGGCCATACTATGTTCCCCCGAAATGGCCTGTCTTCTCTCAGATCTTGTTTCCTTGACCAACTCTGTGAAGATGTCAGAAAAAAGTGGTTAGCCACTACCTGTTTTCTCAGGAAATGTCCATCTTCAGACTCTCCTGGCATTTGGCCATCCTCACATCATTAGGTACCAAGAAAACTGACTCTGTCCTTGGTAAATCCAAACAAGTGAGCCCACTGGGACTGGGACTGGGACTGCCTCTGGGTGCCTGGCTTCTTGGATACCAAGTTCAGAGAGTTCCATCACCAAGGAAATGAGGTATGTCACATTCATTGGAACTGAATGAGGTCACTGCCTTGGCAACCACTTTGTCCTAACAGTTGCTTCCAAGGGTAACATAAGATGGAGGTTGCCCCTACTTCCTGTGACACTTTCATAAGGTAGAATGTATATCACCATTGGCACCCGGGAACAGCTCTCCACTCAGCCCTGGTTTGGTCCATCTTCTGTACAATAAGAAGAGAGAGAGGCAGATTCAGACACATCCCTTCATCCTGACCAGGTTGTTTGCCATGGAAGATGACTTTTGCTCTCTCAGGTGCTTCAAACCTGCCTACAACTTCTCCAGGTATCATTTGTGCATGGACATTTGAGGTTCTCATCAGGTGGAAGGTCCCCAACTTTCCTGTATTGTAAGAACCACTCTGTCCCTGCTCTTCTGTAAAATGATTGAGGGAACAGTGTATACTTGGGGTTAAAAACAGGTTTGATTTGGGTTACGAGTGATTCTGTGTGATGAATAATGGTATTGGGAACCTGCAATATTTACAAGAATATAGAGGTGAAATATAAGTAGGAAAACAGAAATCTAGGTATGATTTGAAGCCCAGAAGGGTTTTGCCCTTAATTGGGATACTTAGCTTTGAATGATGTTCTGCAAAGATGCCTCAGATAATTCGATATACAATGGCATAGGACCTTGTACATTGGATGATTGAATTTAGAAGAGAACATCCAGTCAAAAAGGGATATTCAGTAGGATTAGGAAGATAGTCGGTAGGTTTAGGAAGAAGAGTGAGTATAGGATTTGGACCAAAAGTTCTTTAGCAATAGACTTTCGGTTGTTGAGTGAATGTAAATGTCAGCACATATGAAGAGTCAGTCACTATGTTGAACTGGGGAAAATATGTAGAAAAGCAGATATCAATAGAAACATTACGAAATCAGGCAAAGTATAAAGTGAGTGATAGAATTAGACATTTTCAACAGGGTTGAGTTTGAATATATAAATTAGGAAAAAAAACAAATATGTAGTCACCAATAGGATTGACAATTGACAGCATTAGGCAACCTGGACATGGATGTTTTTAGAAATCCATGTTCACTTTCCATTTAGGCTTTGGTACAATCATAAGTGTGACCTTTCCATTTTTTGTCCAGAATATTACTGTGATAATGAGGTGACATGAGTATTTCTTTCACCATTTCTGGGAGCAATATATTGAAGATGTAAAATGAGAATCGGGGGTACAAAGAGGTGTACCCTGTTTCTAGGAACATAGAGAAAAAGCATGAAGAGACCATACTGTGAATAAATAATATAACTTTTTTGAACTTTAAATAATGAATAGAACTGATATCTGAAAAATTAAAGGAAATCGTATATTGATATACAATCATTCATTCCAACCAGGTATATATGTAATGGAAATATTTGTGTTTAGGTTTATCATGAAGAGTGTGTGAGTTTTGCTTCAAAATGATTATGGAAATTCAAAATAATGTGTTTGGAAAGAAGTCTCATGAAAAGACCAGTCAAGAAACCCTGACAATACATGTGTTCTGAAGCAAGAAGTGGTTAAAGTTGAAACAAATGCTTATTAATTTGTGAACTTGTGGATGAAATGTATATCCTGTGATGTGAAAAAAATGAAGAAACAATAATGTACCAGTGTCGATTACAAATGAATGACAAATTATATATCATGTCCCATAGGAGTCTACTTGCATTGATGTTAGACTGGGTTAGTTACTGTAGAATAATTAGGATTTGTATGCACCATTCACTGAAGTCAGTTTTCAGTACTAGGAATCAAATATGTATTTCAGGTGGATGAATATTTCTGATTATAATCTTGTGAAAAGTGGATTATAAATCCACATACATGAACATGAATGAATTTAGAGAGTGTATATTAGACACATATATTTCATATTTTGAAAAATTTGGAGAGTATATCTATATCTGTATCATATCTATACACACACACACACACACACACACACACACAACACTCACAGACATTAAAAAGTACCAATATAAATGCCAATCGAAATTCATCAGTAAATATGTATCATCCACAAATGCAAAAATATTTATTTTACTGAACATGAGTTAATGTATAATGTTGTTCTACTAGGACGCTCTCCTATAGGTTGAATTTTCATTTCCAACAGCATTTAGGAGGAGTGAACTCTTCTCACAATTTGTATCTGCCAAGACAGCCACCTCACAAAAATGTACGTGTGATACCTGGTAGGATTCTATATATGCATATAAATATACATGTGTGAATAGGCTACAGAAAAGGGAAATAAGAATTCACATATTTGTTAAGCTTAAAAACACATGGAGAATATTTCAATTAATTTGACTAGATTTATAAATCCTACCTTATATAATGCAAATGTCAAGTCCAACTATACAACATGTCTCCTCTGAAGTACTTGTATTTCTAATGTGTTGGGTTAATTTTCTCCATTATATTAGGATGAATAGTCTGAGTCTACTAGGTATGGGTTAGTGTCAGGGATTCAGTACTTCGAATGGAAATTTGGAAAATGAATCCAATGTGTATGTAAAAATATGCTGCACAAATATCCTCCCGCTCTCATCCAGAACAATGCCTTGACATTACCTTCACCCCAAGTAAGACACAATTAGAGGAGAAGAGTTACAAAATCAGTGAATACATATCTGGAATGGAAAATGCTCAGGAGTTCACAACCTTGGAGGTGGTAGAGGAGTTTCCAAAACTAAGGGACAGGGTAAACACTCCACAAACATGGAGCTCTGCTGGCCTAAAAACTTTTTGAGAAACTGCCTCTGAGCTTCCACACTTGAAATATATGTTGTTTTCAGGAGATTTGGATTCCTCTGTAGTGAGACCATCAAAGTTGGGTCTGCATCTATGTGACCTGAAGGACATGGTTTCTTATTTTCCAATGAACAAGATGAAGCAGTGCTGAATCCTCTCTTTGTAGGTAAACTGAGGCCACTGGGGACTAATTGTCTCCCCGTGTGGACTGTGATGCCATTTGGTCCTCCTCCACTGTTTGTGGTGTTTTTGCTGCTGCGCTGTGAGTTTGGTATTTGTTTCACGAAATACTAGGAGCTAAACTGGGACACAGTGCTGGAGGGAGTTCTGTCTTGTGTGGTGGGTCAGGGTCTGCAAGAGAATGCACCAACTAGGCTCCTATCTCTCACAGCTTGCCCCATTGCCCCCTTGTCCATATCAACCTGATTCTTAATTTTCCTCTGAAAACTCTCCATATAACAAGATGCCTTTACATATAAGGGTCTGCTGGCTGCACCATGTCAGTTACAAGACATTTGGAATCCAATGGTAGATCCACATGGCCCTACCACGGATGTTTTATCAAACACCTCCCCACCACTGCTCTAGACCCACTACTCAGCAGGCTCCAACTTACTGGCATCTCTGTTCTACACCATTTTCATGAAACTCAGTAAATCAAGGCACTGTCTGGTATACTCATGATGAGTAACGGGACATCCAATGTTTCTCCAGTGCCACCTGGTCATAGGAATTTCAAAAATTTCATGGTATTTATCTAGCCATTTTTCAAGCATGAAGTTGGAGGCACTGTGGGTTTCAGTTCATTCAGCAAACATTAAATGGTGAGGAAGCTCATTTCAATGAAATCTCTGGAGAACTCTCACAGGCACGGCTACCCAAAGAGTGGACAAAAGGTCACATTAGGCCAGGCCCATTGAGGTCTACAATGTGAGGTCCATGTGTGTTTTAACTCTCAACTATGGCTGCCATTTCTTTAAGAAGAAAATCATGTGATATCCTTGCTGAGATTCCCAGGCCTCTGTGGAAATCCACCCGGGGCCTAGGTCTCAGTTTCCAAGAGCGACTTTCATGCGTGGCCTCTTAAAATCCCAACAAAATTCATGGCAATGCTTCTCTGAGTTCAGTTCCAAAACCCAGTATCTAAAGGGAATCACACCAGAGTTCAAGCCCACGTGGACCCAGTCATTTTTTCCAATGCAACACAAATGACCAAAATTAAAACCAAAACACTCCCACATGGCCCTCATCTTATTCCATATAGTCAATCATCTTAACGTCTGGCTGGAGGTTTCCATGAGGGGCGCAGCCCAAGACAGTGTCCAAAATCAGCTCGTTTGCCCCTCATTTGCCTAAAGTCAGGGTAGCCTGGACACCGTTTCTGTGAACCAGGAGTGAACAAATAAGCCTGCCATAATACTTCTGTGTTTCTCTAATTTGAGGCCTACTGATTTTAGGTATCGAGTCTTTAGGTGATTTAGAGTCATGCGAAAACACAAGCACCTCTGCAGGGCTTTGAAGAACTCATTTGACCCAAAGAATCCCTATTCTCATTTGATGGAGTGCAGGAACCTAACAGAGGAAGGCAAGAGACTTCATCCACAATGAATGAAATTTTTTGCCATTTTGGTTTGGAAGCTCACATGGGATCATTCTTAAGATCCATCAGGTGCTGAGAATCTAAGTCACAGCCAAACACAGGTCCAAGAGGCTGATAAAGACACATCCCTTTCCAAAGCAATTAAGCAAAGAGCCACAGGTGAGGCCCATTCATTTCCATTTGAAAACTGTTTTCTTCAGGCTTCACAAAGGGGTGGCCTGAGGCAAAGACCTTCCTGACATTCAGTGAAACACAACAATAAGTAAGCAAAAGGCCCAAAACAGGGTTTCTTCACTGAGACTTTCCTGGTCACACTGATATCTGAGTTTTCTGAGATGCTCGCCATTCTCTTCAGCTATCCAGTACATGGCCATGTCACAGAGCTTGGAGGTGGTACATATTTTGGACACAAATCCATGAGCCTATTCTGGAGAGTGGCCAGAATTCAGGAAGAAAACAACAACTTAGAAAGATAGCAGGTGTTGCACATCGATAAGACAAGCTGCAGTCCATTCATATATTGGGCAGGATGAATTATGGGAAGATTTATACTAGACAGGACACATCCATTAATGCATTCTCTTTTCTAATGTCTACAACAACGGACACAGTGGGATACACAGAAACAGAAACACTCGCCGTGTCAAATGACTTACTAGAAACTGTCCACTCCAAACCAAACAAACCGCCTTTCCTATCTATTCTCAGAACATGAGACAAAACAACAAACCCACACCCACTCCCACAAAGGCACCTCCTTCCCCCAAGTAGGTCTGTGACTATCCGGAGTGTCCTCTGACTGGTGGGCCATATTATGTTCCCCCGAAATGGCCTGTCTTCTCTCAGATCTTGTTTCCTTGACCAACTCTGTGAAGATGTCAGGAAAAAGTGGTTAGCCACTACCTGTTTTCTCAGGAAAGGTCCATCTTCAGAGCTCTCCTGGCATTTGGCCATCCTCACATCATTAGGTACCAAGAAAACTGACTATGTCCTTGGTAAATCCAAACAAGTGAGCCCACTGGGACTGGGACTGGGACTGCCTCTGGGTGCCTGGCTTCTTGGATACCAAGTTCAGAGAGTTCCATCACCAAGGAAATGAGGTATGTCACATTCTTTGGAACTGAATGAGGTCACTGCCTTGGCAACCACTTTGTCCTAACAGTTGCTTCCAAGGGTAACATAAGATGGAGGTTGCCCCTACTTCCTGTGACACTTTCATAAGGTAGAATGTATATCACCATTGGCACTCGGGAACAGCTCTCCACTCAGCCCTGGTTTGGTCCATCTTCTGTACAATAAGAAGAGAGAGAGGCAGATTCAGACACATCCCTTCATCCTGACCAGGTTTTTTGCCATGGAAGATGACTTTTGCTCTCTCAGGTGCTTCATACCTGCCTACAACTTCTCCAGGTATCATTTGTGCATGGACATTTGAGGTTCTCATCAGGTGGAAGGTCCCCAACTTTCCTGTATTGTAAGAACCACTCTGTCTCTGCTCTTCTGTAAAATGATTGAGGGAACAGTGTATACTTGGGGTTAAAAACAGGTTTGATTTGGATTACGAGTGATGCTGTGTGATGAATAATGGTATTGGGAATCTGCAATATTTACAAGAATATAGAGGTGAAATATAAGTAGGAAAACAGAAATCTAGGTATGATTTGAAGCCCAGAAGGCTTTTGCCCTGGATTGGGATACTTAGCTTTGAATGATGTTCTGCAAAGATGCCTCAGATAATTCGATATACAATGGCATAGGACCTTGTACATTGGATGATTGAATTTAGAAGAGAACATCCAGTCAAAAAGGGATATTCAGTAGGATTAGGAAGATAGTCGGTAGGTTTAGGAAGAAGAGTGAGTATAGGATTTGGACCAAAAGTTCTTTAGCAATAGACTTCGGTTGTTGAGTGAATGTAAATGTCAGCACATATGAAGAGTCAGTCACTATGTTGAACTGGGGAAAATATGTAGAAAAGCAGATATCAATAGAAACATTACGAAATCAGGCAAAGTATAAAGTGAGTGATAGAATTAGACATTTTCAACAGGGTTGAGTTTGAATATATAAATTAGGAAAAAAACAAATATGTAGTCACCAATAGGATTGACAATTGACAGCATTAGGCAACCTGGACATGGATGTTTTTAGAAATCCATGTTCACTTTCCATTTAGGCTTTGGTACAATCATAAGTGTGACCTTTCCATTTTTTGTCCAGAATATTACTGTGATAATGAGGTGACATGAGTATTTCTTTCACCATTTCTGGGAGCAATATATTGAAGATGTAAAATGAGAATCGGGGGTACAAAGAGGTGTACCCTGTTTCTAGGAACATAGAGAAAAAGCATGAATAGACCATACTGTGAATAAATAATATAACTTTTTTGAACTTTAAATAATGAATAGAACTGATATCTGAAAAATTAAAGGAAATCGTATATTGATATACAATCATTCATTCCAACCAGGTATATATGTAATGGAAATATTTGTGTTTAGGTTTATCATGAAGAGTGTGTGAGTTTTGCTTCAAAATGATTATGGAAATTCAAAATAATGTGTTTGGAAAGAAGTCTCATGAAAAGACCAGTCAAGAAACCCTGACAATACATGTGTTCTGAAGCAAGAAGTGGTTAAAGTTGAAACAAATGCTTATTAATTTGTGAACTTGTGGATGAAATGTATATCCTGTGATGTGAAAAAAATGAAGAAACAATAATGTACCAGTGTCGAATACAAATGAATGACAAATTATATATCATGTCCCATAGGAGTCTACTTGCATTGATGTTAGACTGGGTTAGTTACTGTAGAATAATTAGGATTTGTATGCACCATTCACTGAAGTCAGTTTTCAGTACTAGGAAACAAATATGTATTTCAGGTGGATGAATATTTCTGATTATAATCTTGTGAAAAGTGGATTATAAATCCACATACATGAACATGAATGAATTTAGAGAGTGTATATTAGACACATATATTTCATATTTTGAAAAATTTGGAGAGTATATCTATATCTATATCTACATCTATACACACACACACACACACACACACACACACACACACAACACTCACAGACATTAAAAAGTACCAATATAAATGCCAATCGAAATTCATCAGTAAATATTTATCATCCACAAATGCAAAAATATTTATTTTACTGAATATGAGTTAATGTATAATGTTGTTCTACTAGGACGCTCTCCAATAGGTTGAATTTTCATTTCCAACAGCATTAAGGAGGAGTGAACACTTCTCACAATTTGTATCTGCCAAGACAGCCACCTCACAAAATGTACGTGTGATACCTGGTAGGATTCTATATATGCATATAAATATACATGTGTGAATAGGCTACAGAAAAGGGAAACAAGAATTCACATATTTGTTAAGTTTAAAAACACGTGGAGAATATTTCAATTAAAATTTGACTAGATTTATAACTCCTACCTTATATAATGCATATGTCAAGTCCAACTATACAACATGTCTCCTCTGAAGTGCTTGTATTTCCATTGTGTTGGGTTAATTTTCTCCATTATATTAGGACGAATAGTCTGAGACTACTAGGTATGGGTTAGTGTCAGGGATTCAGTACTTCGAATGGAAATTTGGAAAATGAATCCAATGTGTATGTAAAAATATGCTGCACAAATATCCTCCCGCTCTCATCCAGAACAATGCCTTGACATTACCTTCACCCCAAGTAAGACACAATTAGAGGAGAAGAGTTACAAAATCAGTGAATACATATCCGGAATGGAAAATGCTCAGGAGTTCACAACCTTGGAGGTGGTAGAGGAGTTTCCAAAACTAAGGGACAGGGTAAACACTCCAGAAACATGGAGCACTGCTGGCCTAAAAACTTTTTGAGAAACTGCCTCTGAGCTTCCACACTTGAAATATATGTTGTTTTCAGGAGATTTGGATTCCTCTGTAGTGAGACCATCAAAGCTGGGTCTGCATCTATGTGACCTGGAGGACATGGTTACTTATTTTCCAATGAACAAAATGAAGCAGTGCTGAATCCTCTCTTTGTAGGTAAACTGAGGCCACTGGGGACTAAGTGTCTCCCCGTGTGGATTGTGATGCCATTTGGTCCTCCTCCAATTTGTGGTGTTTTTGCTGCTGCACTGTGAGTTTGGTATTTGTTTCATGAAATACTAGGAGCTAAACTGGGACACAGTGCTGGAGGGAGTTCTGTCAAGTGTGGTGGGTCAGGGTCTGCAAGAGAATGCACCAACTAGGCTCCTATCTCTCACAGCTTGCCCCATTGCCCCCTTGTCCATATCAACCTGATTCTTAATTTTCCTCTGAAAACTCTCCATATAACAAGATGCCTTTACATATAAGGGTCTGCTGGCTGCACCATGTAAGTTACAAGCCATTTGGAATTCAATGGTAGATCCACATGGCCCTACCACGGATGTTTTATCAAACACCTCCCCACCACTGCTCTAGACCCACTACTCAGCAGGCTCCAACTTACTGGCATCTCTGTTCTACACCATTTTCATGAAACTCAGTAAATCAAGGCACTGTCTGGTATACTCATGATGAGCAACAGGACATCCAATATTTCTCCAGTGCCACCTGGTCATAGGAATTTCAAAAATTTCATGGTATTTATCTAGCCATTTTTCAAGCATGAAGTTGGAGGCACTGTGGGTTTCAGTTCATTCAGCAAACATTAAATGGTGAGGAAGCTCATTTCAATGAAATCTCTGGAGAACTCTCACAGACACGGCTTCCCAAAGAGGGGACAAAAGGTCACATTAGGCCAGGCCCATTGAGGTCTACAATGTGAGGTCCATGTGTGTTTTGACTCTCAACTATGGCTGCCATTTCTTTAAGAATAAAATCATGTGATATCCTTGCTGAGATTCCCAGGCCTCTGTGGAAATCCACCCGGGGCCTAGGTCTCAGTTTCCAAGAGCGACTTTCATGCGTGGCCTCTTAAAATCCCAACAAAATTCATGGCAATGCTTCTCTGAGTTCAGTTCCAAAACCCAGTCTCTAAGGGGAATCACACCAGAGTTCAAGCCCACGTGGACCCAGTCATTTTTTCCAATGCAACACAAATGACCAAAATTAAAACCAAAACACTCCCACATGGCCTTCATCTTATTCCATATTGTCAATCATCTTAACCTCTGGCTGGAGGTTTCCATGAGGGGCGCAGCCCAAGACAGTGTCCAAAATCAGCTCGTTTGCCCCTCATTTGCCTAAAGTCAGGGTAGCCTGGACACCGTTTCTGTGAACCAGGAGTGAACAAATAAGCCTGCCGTTAATACTTCTTTGTTTCTCCAATTTGAGGCCTACTGATTTTAGGTATCGATTCTTTAGGTGATTTAGAGTCATGCGAAAACACAGGCACCTCTGCAGGGCTTTGAAGAACTCATTTGACCCAAAGAATACCTATTGTCATTTGATGGAGTGCAGGAACCTAACAGAGGAAGGCAAGAGACTTCATCCACAATGAATGATATTTTTTGCCATTTTGGTTTTGGAAGCTCACATGGGATCATTCTTAAGATCCATCAGGTGCTGAGAATCTAAGTCACAGCCACACACAGGTCCAAGAGGCTGATAAAGAGCCACAGGTGAGGCCCATTCATTTCCATTTGAAAACTGTTTTCTTCAAGCTTCACAAAGGGGTGGCCTGAGGCAAAGACCTTCCTGACATTCAGTGAAACACAACAATAAGTAAGCAAAAGGCCCAAAGCAGGGTTTCTGCACTGAGACTTTCCTGGTCACACTGATATCTGAGTTTTCTGAGATGCTCGCCATTCTCTTCAGCTATCCAGTACATGGCCATGTCACAGAGCTTGGAGGTGGTACATATTTTGGACACAAATCCATGAGCCTATTCTGGAGAGTGGCCAGAATTCAGGAAGAAAACAACAACTTAGAAAGATAGCAGGTGTTGCACATCGATAAGACAAGCTGCAGTCCATTCATATATTGGGCAGGATGAATTATGGGAAGATTTATACTAGACAGGACACATCCATTAATGCATTCTCTTTTCTAATGTCTACAACAACGGACACAGTGGGATACACAGAAAGAGAAACACTCGCCATGTCAAATGACTTACTAGAAACTGTCCACTCCAAACCAAACAAACCGCCTTTCCTATCTATTCTCAGAACATGAGACAAAACAACAAACCCACACCCACTCCCACAAAGGCACCTCCTTCCCCCCAGTACGTCTGTGACTATCCGGAGTGTCCTCTGACTGGTGGGCCATACTATGTTCCCCCGAAATGGCCTGTCTTCTCTCAGATCTTGTTTCCTTGACCAACTCTGTGAAGATGTCAGAAAAAAGTGGTTAGCCACTACCTGTTTTCTCAGGAAATGTCCATCTTCAGACTCTCCTGGCATTTGGCCATCCTCACATCATTAGGTACCAAGAAAACTGACTCTGTCCTTGGTAAATCCAAACAAGTGAGCCCACTGGGACTGGGACTGGGACTGCCTCTGGGTGCCTGGCTTCTTGGATACCAAGTTCAGAGAGTTCCATCACCAAGGAAATGAGGTATGTCACATTCATTGGAACTGAATGAGGTCACTGCCTTGGCAACCACTTTGTCCTAACAGTTGCTTCCAAGGGTAACATAAGATGGAGGTTGCCCCTACTTCCTGTGACACTTTCATAAGGTAGAATGTATATCACCATTGGCACCCGGGAACAGCTCTCCACTCAGCCCTGGTTTGGTCCATCTTCTGTACAATAAGAAGAGAGAGAGGCAGATTCAGACACATCCCTTCATCCTGACCAGGTTGTTTGCCATGGAAGATGACTTTTGCTCTCTCAGGTGCTTCAAACCTGCCTACAACTTCTCCAGGTATCATTTGTGCATGGACATTTGAGGTTCTCATCAGGTGGAAGGTCCCCAACTTTCCTGTATTGTAAGAACCACTCTGTCCCTGCTCTTCTGTAAAATGATTGAGGGAACAGTGTATACTTGGGGTTAAAAACAGGTTTGATTTGGGTTACGAGTGATTCTGTGTGATGAATAATGGTATTGGGAACCTGCAATATTTACAAGAATATAGAGGTGAAATATAAGTAGGAAAACAGAAATCTAGGTATGATTTGAAGCCCAGAAGGGTTTTGCCCTTAATTGGGATACTTAGCTTTGAATGATGTTCTGCAAAGATGCCTCAGATAATTCGATATACAATGGCATAGGACCTTGTACATTGGATGATTGAATTTAGAAGAGAACATCCAGTCAAAAAGGGATATTCAGTAGGATTAGGAAGATAGTCGGTAGGTTTAGGAAGAAGAGTGAGTATAGGATTTGGACCAAAAGTTCTTTAGCAATAGACTTTCGGTTGTTGAGTGAATGTAAATGTCAGCACATATGAAGAGTCAGTCACTATGTTGAACTGGGGAAAATATGTAGAAAAGCAGATATCAATAGAAACATTACGAAATCAGGCAAAGTATAAAGTGAGTGATAGAATTAGACATTTTCAACAGGGTTGAGTTTGAATATATAAATTAGGAAAAAAAACAAATATGTAGTCACCAATAGGATTGACAATTGACAGCATTAGGCAACCTGGACATGGATGTTTTTAGAAATCCATGTTCACTTTCCATTTAGGCTTTGGTACAATCATAAGTGTGACCTTTCCATTTTTTGTCCAGAATATTACTGTGATAATGAGGTGACATGAGTATTTCTTTCACCATTTCTGGGAGCAATATATTGAAGATGTAAAATGAGAATCGGGGGTACAAAGAGGTGTACCCTGTTTCTAGGAACATAGAGAAAAAGCATGAAGAGACCATACTGTGAATAAATAATATAACTTTTTTGAACTTTAAATAATGAATAGAACTGATATCTGAAAAATTAAAGGAAATCGTATATTGATATACAATCATTCATTCCAACCAGGTATATATGTAATGGAAATATTTGTGTTTAGGTTTATCATGAAGAGTGTGTGAGTTTTGCTTCAAAATGATTATGGAAATTCAAAATAATGTGTTTGGAAAGAAGTCTCATGAAAAGACCAGTCAAGAAACCCTGACAATACATGTGTTCTGAAGCAAGAAGTGGTTAAAGTTGAAACAAATGCTTATTAATTTGTGAACTTGTGGATGAAATGTATATCCTGTGATGTGAAAAAAATGAAGAAACAATAATGTACCAGTGTCGAATACAAATGAATGACAAATTATATATCATGTCCCATAGGAGTCTACTTGCATTGATGTTAGACTGGGTTAGTTACTGTAGAATAATTAGGATTTGTATGCACCATTCACTGAAGTCAGTTTTCAGTACTAGGAAACAAATATGTATTTCAGGTGGATGAATATTTCTGATTATAATCTTGTGAAAAGTGGATTATAAATCCACATACATGAACATGAATGAATTTAGAGAGTGTATATTAGACACATATATTTCATATTTTGAAAAATTTGGAGAGTATATCTATATCTATATCATATCTATACACACACACACACACACACACACACACAACACTCACAGACATTAAAAAGTACCAATATAAATGCCAATCGAAATTCATCAGTAAATATGTATCATCCACAAATGCAAAAATATTTATTTTACTGAACATGAGTTAATGTATAATGTTGTTCTACTAGGACGCTCTCCTATAGGTTGAATTTTCATTTCCAACAGCATTTAGGAGGAGTGAACTCTTCTCACAATTTATATCTGCCAAGACAGCCACCTCACAAAAATGTACGTGTGATACCTGGTAGGATTCTATATATGCATATAAATATACATGTGTGAATAGGCTACAGAAAAGGGAAATAAGAATTCACATATTTGTTAAGCTTAAAAACACATGGAGAATATTTCAATTAATTTGACTAGATTTATAAATCCTACCTTATATAATGCAAATGTCAAGTCCAACTATACAACATGTCTCCTCTGAAGTACTTGTATTTCTAATGTGTTGGGTTAATTTTCTCCATTATATTAGGATGAATAGTCTGAGTCTACTAGGTATGGGTTAGTGTCAGGGATTCAGTACTTCGAATGGAAATTTGGAAAATGAATCCAATGTGTATGTAAAAATATGCTGCACAAATATCCTCCCGCTCTCATCCAGAACAATGCCTTGACATTACCTTCACCCCAAGTAAGACACAATTAGAGGAGAAGAGTTACAAAATCAGTGAATACATATCTGGAATGGAAAATGCTCAGGAGTTCACAACCTTGGAGGTGGTAGAGGAGTTTCCAAAACTAAGGGACAGGGTAAACACTCCACAAACATGGAGCTCTGCTGGCCTAAAAACTTTTTGAGAAACTGCCTCTGAGCTTCCACACTTGAAATATATGTTGTTTTCAGGAGATTTGGATTCCTCTGTAGTGAGACCATCAAAGTTGGGTCTGCATCTATGTGACCTGAAGGACATGGTTTCTTATTTTCCAATGAACAAGATGAAGCAGTGCTGAATCCTCTCTTTGTAGGTAAACTGAGGCCACTGGGGACTAATTGTCTCCCCGTGTGGACTGTGATGCCATTTGGTCCTCCTCCACTGTTTGTGGTGTTTTTGCTGCTGCGCTGTGAGTTTGGTATTTGTTTCACGAAATACTAGGAGCTAAACTGGGACACAGTGCTGGAGGGAGTTCTGTCTTGTGTGGTGGGTCAGGGTCTGCAAGAGAATGCACCAACTAGGCTCCTATCTCTCACAGCTTGCCCCATTGCCCCCTTGTCCATATCAACCTGATTCTTAATTTTCCTCTGAAAACTCTCCATATAACAAGATGCCTTTACATATAAGGGTCTGCTGGCTGCACCATGTCAGTTACAAGACATTTGGAATCCAATGGTAGATCCACATGGCCCTACCACGGATGTTTTATCAAACACCTCCCCACCACTGCTCTAGACCCACTACTCAGCAGGCTCCAACTTACTGGCATCTCTGTTCTACACCATTTTCATGAAACTCAGTAAATCAAGGCACTGTCTGGTATACTCATGATGAGTAACGGGACATCCAATGTTTCTCCAGTGCCACCTGGTCATAGGAATTTCAAAAATTTCATGGTATTTATCTAGCCATTTTTCAAGCATGAAGTTGGAGGCACTGTGGGTTTCAGTTCATTCAGCAAACATTAAATGGTGAGGAAGCTCATTTCAATGAAATCTCTGGAGAACTCTCACAGGCACGGCTACCCAAAGAGTGGACAAAAGGTCACATTAGGCCAGGCCCATTGAGGTCTACAATGTGAGGTCCATGTGTGTTTTAACTCTCAACTATGGCTGCCATTTCTTTAAGAAGAAAATCATGTGATATCCTTGCTGAGATTCCCAGGCCTCTGTGGAAATCCACCCGGGGCCTAGGTCTCAGTTTCCAAGAGCGACTTTCATGCGTGGCCTCTTAAAATCCCAACAAAATTCATGGCAATGCTTCTCTGAGTTCAGTTCCAAACCCAGTATCTAAAGGGAATCACACCAGAGTTCAAGCCCACGTGGACCCAGTCATTTTTTCCAATGCAACACAAATGACCAAAATTAAAACCAAAACACTCCCACATGGCCCTCATCTTATTCCATATAGTCAATCATCTTAACCTCTGGCTGGAGGTTTCCATGAGGGGCGCAGCCCAAGACAGTGTCCAAAATCAGCTCGTTTGCCCCTCATTTGCCTAAAGTCAGGGTAGCCTGGACACCGTTTCTGTGAACCAGGAGTGAACAAATAAGCCTGCCATAATACTTCTGTGTTTCTCTAATTTGAGGCCTACTGATTTTAGGTATCGAGTCTTTAGGTGATTTAGAGTCATGCGAAAACACAAGCACCTCTGCAGGGCTTTGAAGAACTCATTTGACCCAAAGAATCCCTATTCTCATTTGATGGAGTGCAGGAACCTAACAGAGGAAGGCAAGAGACTTCATCCACAATGAATGAAATTTTTTGCCATTTTGGTTTGGAAGCTCACATGGGATCATTCTTAAGATCCATCAGGTGCTGAGAATCTAAGTCACAGCCAAACACAGGTCCAAGAGGCTGATAAAGACACATCCCTTTCCAAAGCAATTAAGCAAAGAGCCACAGGTGAGGCCCATTCATTTCCATTTGAAAACTGTTTTCTTCAGGCTTCACAAAGGGGTGGCCTGAGGCAAAGACCTTCCTGACATTCAGTGAAACACAACAATAAGTAAGCAAAAGGCCCAAAACAGGGTTTCTTCACTGAGACTTTCCTGGTCACACTGATATCTGAGTTTTCTGAGATGCTCGCCATTCTCTTCAGCTATCCAGTACATGGCCATGTCACAGAGCTTGGAGGTGGTACATATTTTGGACACAAATCCATGAGCCTATTCTGGAGAGTGGCCAGAATTCAGGAAGAAAACAACAACTTAGAAAGATAGCAGGTGTTGCACATCGATAAGACAAGCTGCAGTCCATTCATATATTATGCAGGATGAATTATGGGAAGATTTATACTAGACAGGACACATCCATTAATGCATTCTCTTTTCTAATGTCTACAACAACGGACACAGTGGGATACACAGAAACAGAAACACTCGCCGTGTCAAATGACTTACTAGAAACTGTCCACTCCAAACCAAACAAACCGCCTTTCCTATCTATTCTCAGAACATGAGACAAAACAACAAACCCACACCCACTCCCACAAAGGCACCTCCTTCCCCCAAGTAGGTCTGTGACTATCCGGAGTGTCCTCTGACTGGTGGGCCATATTATGTTCCCCCGAAATGGCCTGTCTTCTCTCAGATCTTGTTTCCTTGACCAACTCTGTGAAGATGTCAGGAAAAAGTGGTTAGCCACTACCTGTTTTCTCAGGAAAGGTCCATCTTCAGAGCTCTCCTGGCATTTGGCCATCCTCACATCATTAGGTACCAAGAAAACTGACTCTGTCCTTGGTAAATCCAAACAAGTGAGCCCACTGGGACTGGGACTGGGACTGCCTCTGGGTGCCTGGCTTCTTGGATACCAAGTTCAGAGAGTTCCATCACCAAGGAAATGAGGTATGTCACATTCTTTGGAACTGAATGAGGTCACTGCCTTGGCAACCACTTTGTCCTAACAGTTGCTTCCAAGGGTAACATAAGATGGAGGTTGCCCCTACTTCCTGTGACACTTTCATAAGGTAGAATGTATATCACCATTGGCACTCGGGAACAGCTCTCCACTCAGCCCTGGTTTGGTCCATCTTCTGTACAATAAGAAGAGAGAGAGGCAGATTCAGACACATCCCTTCATCCTGACCAGGTTTTTTGCCATGGAAGATGACTTTTGCTCTCTCAGGTGCTTCATACCTGCCTACAACTTCTCCAGGTATCATTTGTGCATGGACATTTGAGGTTCTCATCAGGTGGAAGGTCCCCAACTTTCCTGTATTGTAAGAACCACTCTGTCTCTGCTCTTCTGTAAAATGATTGAGGGAACAGTGTATACTTGGGGTTAAAAACAGGTTTGATTTGGATTACGAGGGATTCTGTGTGATGAATAATGGTATTGGGAACCTGCAATATTTTCAAGAATATAGAGGTGAATATAAGTAGGAAAACAGAAATCTAGGTATGATTTGAAGCCCAGAAGGGTTTTTCCCTTGATGGGATACTTAGCTTTGAATGATATTCTGCAAAGATGCCTCAGATAATTCGATATACAATGGCATAGGACCTTGTACATTGGATGATTGAATTTAGAAGAGAACATCCAGTCAAAAAGCGATATTCAGTAGGATTAGGAAGATAGTCGGTAGGTTTAGGAAGAAGAGTGAGTATAGGATTTGGACCAAAAGTTCTTTAGCAATAGACTTTCGGTTGTTGAGTGAATGTAAATGTCAGCACATATGAAGAGTCAGTCACTATGTTGAACTGGGGAAATATGTAGAAAAGCAGATATCAATAGAAACATTACAAAATCAGGCAAAGTATAAAGTGAGTGATAGAATTAGACATTTTCAACAGGGTTGAGTTTGAATATATAAATTAGGAAAAAAACAAATATGTAGTCACCAATAGGATTGACAATTGACAGCATTAGGCAACCTGGACATGGATGTTTTTAGAAATCCATGTTCACTTTCCATTTAGGCTTTGGTACAATCATAAGTGTGACCTTTCCATTTTTTGTCCAGAATATTACTGTGATAATGAGGTGACATGAGTATTTCTTTCACCATTTCTGGGAGCAATATATTGAAGATGTAAAATGAGAATCGGGGGTACAAAGAGGTGTACCCTGTTTCAAGGACTATAGAGAAAAAGCATGAATAGACCATACTGTGAATAAATAATATAACTTTTTTGAACTTTAAATAATGAATAGAACTGATATCTGAAAAATTAAAGGAAATCGTATATTGATATACAATCATTCATTCCAACCAGGTATATATGTAATGGAAATATTTGTGTTTAGGTTTATCATGAAGAGTGTGTGAGTTTTGCTTCAAAATGATTATGGAAATTCAAAATAATGTGTTTGGAAAGAAGTCTCATGAAAAGACCAGTCAAGAAACCCTGACAATACATGTGTTCTGAAGCAAGAAGTGGTGAAAGTTGAAACAAATGCTTATTAATTTGTGAACTTGTGGATGAAATGTATATCCTGTGATGTGCAAAAACTGAAGAAACAATAATGTAACAGTGTCGAATACAAATGAATGACAAATTACATATCATGTCCCATAGGAGTCTACTTGGATTGATGTTAGACTGGGTCAGTTACTGTAGAATAATTAGGATTTGTATGCACCATTCACTGAAGTTAGTTTTCAGTACTAGGAAACAAATATGTATTTCAGGTGGATGAATATTTCTGGTTATAATCTTGTGAAAAGTGGATTATAAATCCACATACATGAACATGAATGAATTTAGAAAGTGTATATTAGACACATATATTTCATATTTTGAAAAATTTGGAGAGTATATCTATATCTATATCTATATCTATATCTATATACACACACACACACACACACACACACACAACTCACAGACATTAAAAAGTACCAATATAAATGCCAATCGAAATTCATCAATAAATATGTATCACCCACAAATGCAAAAATATTTATTTTACTGAACATGAGTTAATGTATAATGTTGTTCTACTAGGACGCTCTCCTATAAGTTGAATTTTCATTTCCAACAGCATTTAGGAGGAGTGAACTCTTCTCACAATTTGTATCTGCCAAGACAGCCACCTCACAAAAATATACCTGTGATACCTGGTAGGATTCTATATATGCATATAAATATACATGTGTGAATAGACTACAGAAAAAGGAAACAAGAATTCACATTTTTGTTAAGTTTAAAACACATGGAGAATATTTCAAATAAATTTGACTAGATTTATAACTCCTACCTTATATAATGCAAATGTCAAGTCCAACTATACAACATGTCTCCTCTGAAGTACTTGTATTTCAAATGTGTTGGGTTAATTTTCTCCATTATATTAGGATGAATAGTCTGAGTCTACTAGGTATGGGTTAGTGTCAGGGATTCAGTATTTCGAATGGAAAATTGGAAAATGAATCCAATGTGTATGTAAATATATGCTGCACAAACATTCTCCCGCTCTCATCCAGAACAATGCCTTGACATTACCTTCACCCCAAGTAAGACACAATTAGAGGAGAAGAGTTACAGAATCAGTGAATACATATCTGGAATGGAAAATGCTCAGGAGTTGACAACCTTGGAGGTGGTAGAGGAGTTTCCAAAACTAATGGACAGGGTAAACACTCCACAAACATGGAGCTCTGCTGGCCTAAAAACTTATTGAGAAACTGGCTCTGAGCTTCCACACTTGAAATATATGTTGTTTTCAGGAGGTTTGGCTTCCTCTGTAGTGAGACCATCAAAGCTGGGTCTGCATCTATGTGACCTGGAGGACATGGTTTCTTATTTTCCAATGAACAAGATGAAGCAGTGCTGAATCCTCTCTTTGTAGGTAAACTGAGGCCACTGGGGACTAAGTGTCTCCCCGTGTGGACTGTGAAGCCATTTGGTCCTCTTCCACTTTATGTGGTGTTTTTGCTGCTGCACTGTGAGTTTGGTATTTGTTTCATGAAATACTAGGAGCTAAACTGGGACACAGTGCTGGAGGGAGTTCTGTCACGTGTGGTGGGTCAGGGTCTGCAAGAGAATGCACCAACTAGGCTCCTACCTCTCACAGCTTGCCCCATTGCCCCCTTGTCCATATCAAACTGATTCTTAATTTTAATCTGAAAACTCTCCATATAACAAGATGCCTTTACATATAAGGGTCTGTTGGCTGCACCATGTCAGTTACAAGCCATTTGGAATTCAATGGTAGATCCACATGGCCCTACCATGGATGTTTTATCAAACACCTCCCCACCACTGCTCTAGACCCACTACTCAGCAGGCTCCAAATTTCTGGCATCTCTGTTCTACACCATTTTCATGAAACTCAGTAAATCAAGGCACTGTCTGGTATACTCATGATGAGCAACAGGACATCCAATGTTTCTCCAGTGCCACCTGGTCATAGGAATTTCAAAAATTTCATGGTATTTATCTAGCCATTTTTCAAGCATGAAGTTGGAGGCACTGTGGGTTTCAGTTCATTCAGCAAACATTAAATGGTGAGGAAGCTCATTTCAATGAAATCTCTGGAGAACTCTCACAGGCATGGCTTCCCAAAGAGTGGACAAAAGGTCACATTAGGCCAGGCCCATTGAGGTCTACAATGTGAGGTCCATGTGTGTTTTGACTCTCAACTATGGCTGCCATTTCTTTAAGAATAAAATCATGTGATATCCTTGCTGAGATTCCCAGGCCTCTGTGGAAATCCACCCGGGGCCTAGGTCTCAGTTTCCAAGAGCGACTTTCATGCGTGGCCTCTTAAAATCCCAACAAAATTCATGGCAATGCTTCTCTGAGTTCAGTTCCAAAACCCAGTCTCTAAGGGGAATCACACCAGAGTTCAAGCCCACGTGGACCCAGTCATTTTTTCCAATGCCACACAAATGACCAAAATTAAAACCAAAACACTCCCACATGGCCCTCATCTTATTTCATATAGTCAATCATCTTAACCTCTGGCTAGAGGTTTCCATGAGGGGCAGAGCCCAAGACAGTGTCCAAAATCAGCTCGTTTGCCCCTCATTTGTCTAAAGTCAGGGTAGCCTGGACACCGCTTCTGTGAACCTGGAGTGAACAAATAAGCCTGCCGTTAATACTTCTGTGTTTCTCCAATTTGAGGCCTACTGATTTTAGGTATCGATTCTTTAGGTGATTTAGAGTCATGCGAAAACACAAGCACCTCTGCAGGGCTTTGAAGAACTCATTTTACCCAAAGAATCCCTATTGTCATTTAATGCAGTGCAGGAACCTAACAGAGGAAGGCAAAAGACTTCATCCACAATGAATGAAATTTTTTGCCATTTTGGTTTTGGAAGCTCACATGGGATCATTCCTAAGATCCATCAGGTGCTGAGAATCTAAGTCACAGCCACACACATGCCCAAGAGGCTGATAAAGACACATCCCTTTCCAAAGCAATTAAGCAAAGAGCCACAGGTGAGGCACATTCATTTCCATTTGAAAACTGTTTTCTTCAGGCTTCACAAAGGGGTGGCCTCAGGCAAAGAGCTTCCTGACATTCAGTGCAACACAACAATAAGTAAGCAAAGGCCCAAAGCAGGGTTTGTGCACTGAGACTTTCCTGGTCACACTGATATCTGAGTTTTCTGAGATGCTCGCCATTCTCTTCAGCTATCCAGTACATGGCCATGTCACAGAGCTTGGAGGTGGTACATATTTTGGACACAAATCCATGAGCCTATTTCGGAGAGTGGCCAGAATTCAGGAAGAAAACCACAACTTAGAAAGATAGCAGGTGTTGCACATCGATAAGACAAGCTGCAGTCCATTCATATATTGGGCAGGATGAATTATGGGATGATTTATACTAGACAGGACACATCCATTAATGCATTCTCTTTTCTAATGTCTACAACAATGGACACAGTGGGATACACAGAAACAGAAACACTCGCCGTGTCAAATGACTTACTAGAAACTGTCCACTCCAAACCAAACAAACCGCCTTTCCTATCTATTCTCAGAACTTGAGACAAAAAAACAAACCCACACCCATTCCCACAAAGGCACCTCCTTCCCCCAAGTAGGTCTGTGACTATCCGGAGTGTCCTCTGACTGGTGGGCCATACTATGTTCCCCCGAAATGGCCTGTCTTCTCTCAGACCTTCTTTCCTTGACCAACTCTGTGAAGATGTCAGGAAAAAGTGGTTAGCCACTACCTGTTTTCTCAGGAAAGGTCCATCTTCAGAGCTCTCCTGGCATTTCGCCATCCTCACATCATTAGGTACCAAGAAAACTGACTCTGTCCTTGGTAAATCCAAACAAGTGAGCCCACTGGGACTGGGACTGGGACTGCCTCTGGGTGCCTGGCTTCTTGGATACCAAGTTCAGAGAGTTCCATCACCAAGGAAATGAGGTATGTCACATTCTTTGGAACTGAATGAGGTCACTGCCTTGGCAACCACTTTGTCCTAACAGTTGCTTCAAAGGGTAACATAAAATGGAGGTTGCCCACGCTTCCTGTGACACTTTCATAAGGTAGAATGTATATCACCATTGGCTCCCGGGAACAACTCTCCACTCAGCCCTGGTTTGGTCCATCTTCTCTACAAAAAGAAGAGAGAGATTCAGATTCAGACACATCCCTTCATCCTGACCAGGTTGTTTGCCATGGAAGATGACTTTTGCTCTCTCAGGTGCTTCATACCTGCCTTCAACTTCTCCAGGTATCATTTGTGCATGGACATTTGAGGTTCTCATCAGGTGGAAGGTCCCCAATTTTCCTGTATTGTAAGAAACACTCTGTCCCTGCTCTTCTGTAAAATGATTGAGGGAACAGTGTATACTTTGGGTTAAAAACAGGTTTGATTTGGATTACGAGGGATTCTGTGTGATGAATAATGGTATTGGGAACCTGCAATATTTTCAAGAATATAGAGGTGAAATATAAGTAGGAAAACAGAAATCTAGGTATGATTTGAAGCCCAGAAGGGTTTTGCCCTGGATTGGGATACTTAGCTTTGAATGATGTTCTGCAAAGATGCCTCAGATAATTCGATATACAATGGCATAGGACCTTGTACATTGGATGATTGAATTTAGAAGAGAACATCCAGTCAAAAAGGGATATTCAGTAGGATTAGGAAGATAGTCGGTAGGTTTAGGAAGAAGAGTGAGTATAGGATTTGGACCAAAAGTTCTTTAGCAATAGACTTTCGGTTGTTGAGTGAATGTAAATATCAGCACATATGAAGAGTCAGTCACTATGTTGAACTGGGGAAAATATGTAGAAAAGCAGATATCAATAGAAACATTACGAAATCAGGCAAAGTATAAAGTGAGTGATAGAATTAGACATTTTCAACAGGGTTCAGTTTGAATATATAAATTAGGAAAAAAACAAATATGTAGTCACCAATAGGATTCACAATTGACAGCATTAGGCAACCTGGACATGGATGTTTTTAGAAATCCATGTTCACTTTCCATTTAGGCTTTGGTACAATCATAAGTGTGACCTTTCCATTTTTTTGTCCAGAATATTACTGTGATAATGAGATGACATGAGTATTTCTTTCACCATTTCTGGGAGCAATATATTGAAGATGTAAAATGAGAATCAGGGGTACAAAGAGGTGTACCCTGTTTCTAGGAACATAGAGAAAAAGCATGAAGGGACCATACTGTGAATAAATAATATAACTTTTTTGAACTTTAAATAATGAATAGAACTGATATCTGAAAAATTAAAGGAAATCGTATATTGATATACAATCATTCATTCCAACCAGGTATATATGTAATGGAAATATTTGTGTTTTGGTTTATCATGAAGAGTGTGTGAGTTTTGCTTCAAAATGATTATGGAAATTCAAAATAATGTGTTTGGAAAGAAGTCTCTCATGAAAAGACCAGTCAAGAAACCCTGACAATACATGTGCTCTGAAGCAAGAAGTGGTGAAAGTTGAAACAAATGCTTATTAATTTGTGAACTTGTGGATGAAATGTATATCCTGTGATGTGCAAAAACTGAAGAAACAATAATGTACCAGTGTCGAATACAAATGAATGACAAATTACATATCATGTCCCATAGGAGTCTACTTGCATTGATGTTAGACTGGGTCAGTTAGTGTAGAATAATTAGGATTTGTATGCACCATTCACTGAAGTTAGTTTTCAGTACTAGGAAACAAATATGTATTTCAGGTGGATGAATATTTCTGATTATAATCTTGTGAAAAGTGGATTATAAATCCACATACATGAACATGAATGAATTTAGAGAGTGTATATTAGACGCATATATTTCATATTTTGAAAAATTTGGAGAGTATATCTATATCTATATCTATATCTATACACACACACACACACACACACACACACACACACAACTCACAGACACTAAAAATACCAATATAAATGCCAATCGAAATTCATCAGTAAATATGTATCATCCACAAATGCAAAAATATTTATTTTACTGAACATGAGTTAATGTATAATGTTGTTCTACTAGGACGCTCTCCTATTGGTTGAATTTTCATTTCCAACAGCATTTAGGAGGAGTGAACTCTTCTCACAATTTGTATCTGCCAAGACAGCCACCTCACAAAAATGTACGTGTGATACCTGGTAGGATTCTATATATGCATATAAATATACATGTGTGAATAGGCTACAGAAAAGGGAAACAAGAATTCACATATTTGTTAAGTTTAAAAACACATGGAGAATATTTCAATTAAAATTTGACTAGATTTATAACTCCTACCTTATATAATGCAAATGTCAAGTCCAACTATACAACATGTCTCTGGAGAACCTTTGGATGTCCTGTTGTTTATCATGAGTATACTAGACAGTGCCTTGATTGACTGTGTTTCATGAAAATGATCTAAAACAGACATGCCAGTAAGTTGGTGCCTGCTGAGTAGTGTGCCTAGAGCAGTGGTGTGTATGTGTGTCATAATACATCTCTGATGTGGCCATATGGATTTGCCATTGGCTTCCAAATGGCTTGTGACAGACATGGTGAGGCCAGCAGACACTAATATGTAAGGGCGTCTTGTTATATGGAGAGGTTTCATGGCAATGTTAAGAATCAGGTTGCAATAGACAAGGGAAAAAGATATGTGGAATAGAAGCCTGGTTGGTGCATTCTCCTGCAGACCCTGACCCACCACATGTGGCAGAACTCCATCCAGCACTGTGTCCCTTTTGAACTCCTTGTATTTCGTGAAGCAAATACCAAACTCCCAATGCAGGAGAAAGAAAAACCATGAAAAAGTGGAGGATGACCAAATGGCTTCACAGCCCAGATGGGGAGAGACTTAGCACGCACTGGTCACATTTTACTTAAAAGAGAGAATTCACCACTGCTGCCTCATGTTCATTAGAAAATAAGAAACCATGTCCTCCAGGTCACACAGAATCAGACCCAGCTTTGATGGTCTCACGACAAAGGAAGCTAAAGCTCCTGGAAACAACATATATTTCAAGTGCCCAACCTCAGAGGCAGTTTATCAAGAAGTCCATTAGGCCAGCAGAGCTCCATGTTTGTGGAGTCTTTAACCTGTCCCTTACTTATGGAAACTTCTCTACCACATCCAAGGTTGTGAACTCATGAGCATTTTCCATTCCAGTTATATATTCACAGATTTTATAACTCTTCTCCACTAATTGTGTCTTACTTGGGGCGAAGGTAATGTCAAGGCATTGTTCTGGATGAGAGAGGGAAAATATTTTGTGTAGCACATATTTGATAGACATTGGATTCTTTTTCCTATTTTCCATTCAAAATACTGAATCCCTGACACTAACACATACCCTACTAGACTCTGACTACTAATCCTAATATGATGGAGAAAAATAACCCAAATAGAACAGAAATACAAGCAGGTCAGAGGAGGCATGGTGTATTTTTGAACTTTTCTTTTGCATAATAAATGGTAGGTGTTATAAATCTAGTGAATTTTTATTTGGAATAGTTTTTCATGTGTTTTTAAAATTAACAAATATGTGAATCCCTGCCTCCCTTTCTCTGTAGCCTATACAGCACATGTATTTTTATATGTACATATAGAATCCTAACTGGTATCACACGTACATTTTTGTGAGGTTGCTGACTTGTGAAGAGACTACCCCTTTTAAACGCTGTTGGAACTAAAAATTCAACCTATGGGTGAGCTTCCTAGTACAACAACATTATACATAATTCCATGTTCAGTAAAGTATATATTTTTGCATCAGTAGATGTTATATATTTCATTATAAATTTCATTTGGCATATATTGCTACTTTTTTATGTTTCTCTGTGTGTTTTTTTGGTATATATATATATATATATATATATATATATATATATATATATATATATATACTCTCCTGATTTATCAAAACATGAAATATATGTGTCTTATATACACTCTCTACATTCATACATTCTTTCATGTTCATGCATGAGGAAATATAATCAACTTTTCTCAAGATTATTATTGGAAATATTCATCCACCTGAAATACATATTTGTTTCCTTGTACTGACAACTCACTTCTGTGAATGGTGCATACAAATCCTAATAATTCTACAGTATCTGACCCAGTTTAACATCAATGCAAGTAGATTCCTATGGGACATGATGTGTATTTTGACGTTCATTTATATTCAACACTGCTACATTAATATTTCTGCAGTTTTTGCACATCATAGGATATATATTTCATCCACAAGTTCACAACTTTATAGGTATTTTTTCACTTTTAATCATTTCCTGCTTCAGAACACATGTATTCCTCCCGGTTTCTTGACTGGTCTTTTCATGAGACTTCTCTGCAAACACATTTTTTTTTAATTTCATAATCAGTTTTGAAGCAAAACTCACACACTTTTCATGATAAACCATAAATCTAATATCACCATTAGAAGCATAACTGTTTGGAATGGATGATTGTATATCAATATTAGGTTTCCTGTATATTTTCAGAAATCAATTCAATCCATTATTTAAAGTTCGAACCAGTTATATTATTTATTCACAGTATGGTCTATTCATGCATTATCTCTATATTCATAGGCACAAGGTACACCTATTTGTACCCCCAATTAATTTATACGTCTTCAAAATATTGCTTTCCTACATATTTTACCCAGTTCATCATTGTGACTGACTCTTCACATGTGCTGACATTTACATTCACTCTCTACCTGAAACCCTATTGCTAAAGAACTTTTGGTCCAAATCCTATACTCACTCTTTTATCTAAACCTACCGACTATTTTCCTAATCCTACCGAATATCCCTTTTTGACTGGATGTTCTCTTCCACATTCAATCATCCAAATTAGAAGGTCCTATGCCATAGTATATTGATTTAACTGAGACAACTGTGCAGGACATAAATCAATGCTAAGTATCCCAATCAAGGGCCCAATGCCCTTCTGGGCTTCAAAACTTACCTAGATTTCTGTTTTCATACTTATATTTCACCTATATATTCTTATAAATATCACAGGTTCCTAATACAAATATTCATTCCAGAGAATGATTCCTAACCCAAATTGAACATGTTATTAACCCTAACCATACACTTTTCCCTCAATATAATTTTACAGAAGAGCAGGGACAGAGTTCGTCTTACAATACAGGAAAATAGGCGATCTTCCAGCTGCTGAAAACCTAAAAGGTCCATGCTGAAATGATCCTTGGAGAAGATGTAGGCAGCTATGAAGGACATGAGAGAGCAAAAGTCATCTTCCATGGCAAACAACCTGGTCAGGTTGATGGGATGTGTCTGAATTAGCCTCTCTCTTCCTAATGTAGAGAAGATGGACCAAACCATGCCTGTGTGGAGAGCTGTTCCCCGGTGCCTATGGTTGATATACCATTCTAACATATGAATGAGTCACAGCAAGTAGAGGCAGCCTCCATCTTTTAAGAACCATGTAAGCAACTGTTAAAACAAAGTGGTTTCCAAGGCAGTGACTTCATTCAGATCTTGAAGAAAGTGACATCACCTTACAGTTTTGGTAATGAAAGTCTGTGATCTTGGGATCCAGGAAACCAGGCACACAGAGTCAAACCCACTCCATGTCCCAGTGGGCTAACTTGTTTGGATTTAACAAGACAGAGTCACTCTTTCTTTGTACCTACTGATGTGAGGACAGCCAAATGCCTGGAAACTATGAAGACTGGCCTTTCCAGAGAAAGCAGGTAGTTTCTCACCATGGGCTCCTGACAACTTCACAGAGTTGGCCAAAGAGACCAGATTGGAGACAGGACACGCCATTTTGGGGGAACATAGTATGGCCCACAAGTCAGAGGACACTCCGGATAGTCACAGACCTACTTGGGGAAAGGAGGTGACTTTTTGGGTGTGAGTGTGAGTTTGTGGTTTTGTCTCATGTTCTGAGAATAGTTAGGAAAGCTGGTTTGTTTGTTTTGGAGTGGACTGTGTCTAGTAAGTCCTTTGACAAGGTGAGTGTTTCTGTGTCTATATATCATACTGTGTCAGTGATTGTAGACATTAGAAAAGAGAATGCATCAATGGATGTGTCCTGTCTACGAGAAAGCTTCAAAGCATTCATCCTGTGCAATTTATGAATGGACTGCAGGTTGCCGTATGGAAGGGCAACTCCTGCCATCTTTCTAAATTCCTGTTTTCTTCCTGAATTCTGGACACTCTCCAGAATACGCTCATGATTTTGTGTCCAAGATATGTACCACCTCCATCTCTGTGACATGGCCATGTACTGGATAGCTGATGGGAATGGCGAGTATCTCAGAAAACTCAGATATCAGTATGCCCAAGAAAGTCTCAGTGGAGAAACCCTGCTTTGGGCCTTTTGCTTACCTATTCTGTTGCCCTGAATGTCAGGAAGGTCTTTGCCTCAGGCCACACTTTGTGAAGCCTGCAGAAAATAGTTTTCAAATGGAAAAGAATGGTCATTACCTGTGCCTCTTTGCTTAATTGCTTTGGAAATGGATGTTTCTGAATCAGCCTCTCAGCCCTATGTGAGGCTGTGGCTTAGATTCACAGCACATGATGGGTCTAAAGAAAAATCCCATGTGTGCATCCCAAACCAAAATGGACAAAAGAGCTGTCAGAGTAGTTCTTACAATACAGGAAAGTTGGGGACCTTCCACCTGATGAGAACCTCAAATGTCCATGCACAAATGATACCTGGAGAAGTTGTAGGCAGGTATGAAGCACCTGAGAGAGCAAAAGTCATCTTCCATGGCAAACAACCTGGTCAGGATGAAGGGATGTGTCTGAATCTGAATCTCTCTCTTCTTATTGTAGAGAAGATGGACCAAACCAGGCCTGAGTGGAGAGCTGTTCCCGGGTGCAAATGGTTGATATACATTCTACCTTATGAAAGTGTCACAGGTAGTAGGGGCAACCTCCATCTTATGTTACCCTTGGAAGCAACTGTTAGGACAAAGTGGTTGCCAAGGCAGTGACCTCATTCAGTTCCAAAGAATGTGACATACCTCATTTCCTTGGTGATGGAACTCTCTGAAATTGGTATCCAAGAAGCCAGGCACCCAGAGGCAGTCCCAGTCCCAGTCCCAGTGGGCTCACTTGTTTGGATTTACCAAGGACAGAGTCAGTTTTCTTGGTACCTAATAATGTGAGGATGGCCAAATGCCGGGAGAGCTCTGAAGATGGACCTTTCCTGAGAAAACAGGTAGTGGCTAACCACTTTTTCCTGACATCTTCACAGAGTTGGTCAAGGAAAGAAGGTCTGAGAGAAGACAGGCCATTTCGGGGGAACATAGTATGGCCCACCAGTCAGAGGACACTCCGGATAGTCACAGACCTACTTGGGGGAAGGAGGTGCCTTTGTGGGAGTGGGTGTGGGTTTGTTGTTTTGTCTCATGTTCTGAGAATAGATAGGAAAGGTGGTTTGTTTGGTTTGGAGTGGACAGTTTCTAGTAAGTCATTTGACACGGCTTGTGTTTCTGTTTCTGTGTATCCCACTGTGTCTGTTGTTGTAGACATTAGAAAAGAGAATGCATTAATGGATGTGTCCTGTCTAGTATAAATCTTCCCATAATTCATCCTGCCCAATATATGAATGGACTGCAGCTTGTCTTATCGATGTGCAACACCTGCTATCTTTCTAAGTTGTTGTTTTCTTCCTGAATTCTGGCCACTCTCCAGAATAGGCTCATGGATTTGTGTCCAAAATATGTACCACCGCCAAGCTCTGTGACATGGCCATGTACTGGATAGCTGAAGAGAATGGCGAGCATCTCAGAAAACTCAGATATCAGTGTGACCAAAAAAAATCTCAGTGCAGAAACCCTGCTTTGGGCCTTTTGCTTACTTATTGTTGTGTTGCACTGAATGTCAGGAAGGTCTTTGCCTCAGGTCACCCCTTTGTGAAGCCTGAAGAAAACAGTTTTCAAATGGAAATGAATGGGCCTCACCTGTGGCTCTTTGCTTAATTGCTTTGGAAAGAGATGTGTCTTTATCAGCCTTTGGACCTGTGTGTGGCTGTGACTTAGATTCTCAGCACCTGATGGATCTTAAGAATGATCCCATGTGAGCTTCCAAAACCAAAATGGCAAAAAATATCATTCATTGTGGATGAAGTCTCTTGCCTTCCTCTGTTAGGTACCTGCACTCCATCAAATGAGAATAGGGATTCTTTGGGTCAAATGAGTTCTTCAAAGCCCTGCAGAGGTGCTTGTGTTTTCGCATGACTCTAAATCACCTAAAGAATTGATACCTAAAATCAGTAGGCCTCAAATTGGAGAAACAAAGAAGTATTAAAGGCAGGCTTATTTGTTCACTCCTGGTTCACAGAAACGGTGTCCAGGCTACCCTGACTTTAGGCAAATGAGGGGCAAAGGAGCTGATTTTGGACACTGTCTTGGGCTGCGCCCCTCATGGAAACCTCCAGCCAGAGGTTAAGATGATTGACTATATGGAATAAGATGAGGGCCATGTGGGAGTGTTTTGGTTTTGATTTTGGTCATTTGTGTGGCATTGGAAAAATGACTGGGTACACTTGGGGTTGAACTCTGGTGTAATTCCCCTTAGAGACTGGGTTTTGGAACTGAACTCAGAGAAGCATTGCCATGAATTTTGTTGGGATTTTAAGAGGCCACCCATGAAAGTCGCTCTTGGAAACTGAGACCTAGTCCCCGGGTGGATTTCAACAGAGGACTGGAAATCTCAGCAAGGATATCACATGATTTTATTCTTAAAGAAATGGCAGCCATAGTTGAGAGTCAAAACACACATGGACCTCACATTGTAGACCTCAATGGGCCTGGCCTAATGTGACCATTTGTCCACTCTTTGGGAAGCCGTGCCTGTGAGAGTTCTCCAGAGATTTCATTGAAATGAGCTTCCTCACCATTTAATGTTTGCTGAATGAACTGAAATCCACAGTTACTCCAACTTCATGCTTGAAAAATGACTAGATAAATACCATGAAATTTTTGAAATTCCTATGACCAGGTGGCACTGGAGAAACATTGGATGTCCTGTTGCTGATCATGATTATACCAGACAGTGCCTTGACTTACTGAGTTTCATGAAAATGGTGTAGAACAGAGATGCCTGTAAGTTGGAGCCTGCTGAGTAGTGGGTCTAGAGCAGTGGTGGGGAGGTGTTTGATAAAACATCCGTGGTAGGGCCATGTGGATCTACCATTGAATTCCAAATGGCTTGTAACTTACATGGTGCAGCCAGCAGACCCTTATATGTAAAGGCATCTTGTTATATGGAGAGTTTTCAGAGGAAAATTAAGAATCAGGTTGATATGGACAAGGGGGCAATGGGGCAAGCTGTGAGAGATAGTAGCCTAGTTGGTGCATTCTATTGCAAACCCTGACCCACCACACGTGACAGAACTCCCTCCAGCACTGTGTCCCAGTTTAGCTCCTAGTATTTCGTGAAACAAATACCAAACTCACAGTGCAGCAGCAAAAACTCCACAAAAAGTGGAAGAGGACCAAATGGCTTCACAGTCCACACGGGGAGACACATAGTCCCCAGTGGCCTCAGTTTACCTACAAAGAGAGGATTCAGCACTGCTTCATCTAGTTCTTTGGAAATAAGAAACCATGTCCTCCAGGTCACATAGATGCAGACCCAGCTTTGATGGTCTCACTACAAAGGAAGCCAAATCTCCTGAAAACAACATACATTTCAAGTGCAAAACTCAGTGGCAGTTTCTCAAAAAGTTTTTAGGCCAGCAGAGCTCCATGTTTTTGGAGTGTTTACCCTGTCCCTTAGTTTTGGAAACTGCTCTACCAACTCCAAGGTTGTGAACTCCTGAGCGTTTTCCATTCCAGATATGTATTCACTGATTTTGTAACTCTTCTCCTCTAATTGTGTCTTACCTGGGGTGAAGGTAATGTCAAGGCATTGTTCTGGATGAGAGCAGGAGGATATTTGTGCAGCATATATTTACATACACATTGGATTCATTTTCCAATTTTCCATTCGAAATACTGAATCCCTGACACTAACCCATACCTAGTAGACTCAGACTATTCATCCTAATATAATGGAGAAAATTAACCCAACACAATAGAAATACAAGCACTTCAGAGGAGACATGTTGTATTGTTGGACTTGACATTTGCATTATATAAGGTAGGAGTTATAAATCTAGTCAAATTTTAATTGAAATATTCTCCATGTGTTTTTAAACTTAACAAATATATGAATTCTTGTTTCCCTTTTCTGTAGCCTATTCACACATGTATATTTATATGCATATATAGAATCCTACCAGGTATCACACGTACATTTTTGTGAGGTGGCTGCCTTGGCAGATACAAATTGTGAGAAGAGTTCACTCCTCCTAAATGCTGTTGGAAATGAAAATTCAACTTATAGGAGAGCGTCCTAGTAGAACAACATTATACATTAACTCATGTTCAGTAAAATAAATATTTTTGCATTTTTGGATGATATATATTTACTGATGAATTCGATTGGCATTTTTATTGGTACTTTTTAATGTCTGTGAGTGTTGTGTGTGTGTGTTTGTGTGTGTGTGTGTGTATATATATAGATATAGATATAGATATAGATATAGATATAGATATACTCTCCAAATTTTTCAAAATATGAAATATATGTGTCTAATATACACTCTCTAAATTCATTCATGTTCATGTATGTGGATTTATAATCCACTTTTCACAAGATTATAATCAGAAATATTCATCCACCTGAAATACATATTTGTTTCCTAGTACTGAAAACTAACTTCAGTGAATGGTGCATACAAATCCTAATTATTCTACAGTAACTGACCCAGTCTAACATCAATGCAAGTAGACTCCTATGGGACATGATATGTAATTTGTCATTCATTTGTATTCGACACTGGTACATTATTATTTCTTCAGTTTTTGAACATCATAAGATATACATTTGCCAAGGCAGTGACCTCATTCAGTTCCAAAGAATGTGACATACCTCATTTCCTTGGTGATGGAACTCTCTGAACTTTGTATCCAAGGAGCCAGGCACCCAGAGGCAGTTCCAGGCCCAGTCCCAGTGGGCTCACTTGTTTGGATTTACCAAAGATAGAGTCAGTCATTCTTGGTACCTACTGAAGTGGGATTACCAAATGCCTGGAGAGCTCTGAATAGGGAGCTTTCCTGAGAAAGCAGGTAGTGGCTCTCCACTTTTTCCTTACAACTATACAGAGGTGGCCAAGGAAAACAGATCTGAGAGAGGACAGGCCATTTTGGAAGAACAGAGTATGGCCACCAGTCAGAGGACACTCTGGTTAGTCATACACCTATGGGGAAGGAGGTGCTTTTTGGGAGTGGGTGTGGGTTTGTGGTTTGTCTCATGTTCTGAAAATAGGTAGGAATGGCGGTTTATTTGTTTTGGAGTGAACTGTTTCCGGTAAGTCATTTGAAGAGGTGAGTGTTTCCATGTCTGTGTATCCCACTGTGCCTGTGGTAGTAGACATGAGAAAAGAGAATGCAGCAATGGATGTGTCATGTCTAGTATAAAGCTTCCCAGCATTCATCCTGCCCAATTTATGAAAGGAGTGTGGCTTGCCTTATGCACGGGCAACACCTAATACCTTCCTAAGTCCCTGTTTTCTTCCTGAATTCTGGCCACTCTCTAGAATGGGCTCATGGTTATGTGTCCAAGATATGTACCAAATCCAAGGTCTTTGACATGGCCATGTACTGGATACCTGAATGGAATGGCCAGCATCTCAGAAAACTCAGATATCAGTGTGACCAGGAAAGTCTCAGGGGAGATACCCTGCTTTGGGCCTTTTGCTTACCTATTGTTCTGTTGCCCTGAATATCAGGAAGGTCTTTGTCTCATGCAACCCCTTTGTTAAGCCTGAAGAAAACAGTTTTCAAATGGAAATGAATGTGCATCACCTCTGGCTCTTGGCTTAATTTCATTGGAAAAGGATGTGTCTGATTCAGGCCCTTTGCCCTGTTTTAGGCTGTGACTTAGATTCTCAGCACCTGATGGATGTAAAGAAAGATCCCATATGTGCATCTAAACCAAAATGGAAAAACGTTCAATCAATGTGCATGAATTATATTGCCTTCCTTTGTTAGGTTTCTGAAATCCATCATGTCAGAATAGGGATTCTTTGGGTGAAATGAGTTCTTCAAATCTCTGCAGAGGGGCTTGGCTTTTCTCATGACTCCAATTCACAAAAAGAACCTAGACCCCACAGTCAGAGAGCCTCAAATTGGAGAAGCGAAGCAGTATTAAGGGCAGGCCTATTTGATCACTCCTGGTTCACAGGAAGGGTGTCCAAGCCACCCTGACATTCGGCAAATGAGGGGCAAGGGAGCTTATTTTGGACACTGTCTTGGGATGTGCCTCTCATGAAAACCTCCATCCAGATGTTATGATGAGTATCTTTATGGTAGAAGATGAGGGCCATGTAGGAGTGTTTTGGTTATAATTGTGGTAATTTGTGTGGCAGTTGGAAGAGATGACTGGGTAAACCTGGGCTTGAATTCTGCTGTGATTCCCCTTAGAGACTGAGTTCTGGAACTGACCTCAGAGAAGTATTGACATGAATTGTGTTGGGATTTTAGGAGGCCAGGAATGAGAGTTGCCATTGGAACCTGGGATCAAGGCCCAGAGTGGCTTTCCACAGAACACTGGGAATCACAGCCAGGATATTACATGATTTTATTCTGAAAGACTTGGCAGGCATAATTGAGATTCAAAACACACTTGGACCTCGCTTTGTAGACCTCAATGGGCCTGGCTTCATGTGACTTTTTGGCCACTCTTTGGGTAGACTTGCCTGTGAGAGTGCTCCAGAGATTTCCCTGAAATTAGCTTCCTCACCATTTAATGGTTCCTGAATGAATTGAAACCAACATTGCCTCCAAATGCATCTGTGAAAAAATGCTAGATAATTACCATGAAATTTTAGAAATTCCGATGACCAGCTGGCACTGGAGGACCTTTGATGTCCTGTTGATGATCATGAGTATACCAGACAGGGCCTTGATTGACTGGGTTTCATGAAAATGGTGTAGAACCGAGATGCCAGTAAGTTGGGGCCTGGTAAGTAGTGGGCCTAGAGCTGTGTTATGCAAATGTGTGATAAAACATCTGTGGTGGGGCCATGTGGATCTTCCATTGGCTTCCAAATGGCTGTGACTGACATGGTGCAACCATCACACCCATATATGTAAAGGCATATTTTTATATGGAGAGGTTTCAGAGCAATGTTCAGTATCATGTTGCTATTGTCAAGGGGGCAAGCTACTTGAGATAGAACCCTGGTTGGTGCATTCTCCTGGAGACCCTGCCAACCACACCTGACAGAACTCCCTTCAGCACTGTGTCCCATTTGAACTCGTTGTATTTCATGAAGCAAATACCAAACTCCCAGTGCAGCAGCAAGAAACACCACGAAAATTGGAGGATGACCATTGGTTTCACAGTCCACACGGGAAGACCCTTAGCCCTCAGTGGCCAATGTTTACCTACAAAAAGAGAATTCGTCACTGCTGCCTCATTTTTATTTTAAAATAAGTAATCATTTCCTCCAGGTCACATAGATGCAGATCCAGCTTTGATGGTTTCACTACAAATAAAGCTAAAGCTCCTGACAACAACATATATTTCAAGTGCCCAACCTCAGAGGCAGATTCTCAAAAAGTCTTTTGGCCAGCAGAGCTCCATGTTTGTGGAGTGTTTACCCTGTCTCTTACTTTTGGAAACTCCTCTACCACCTGCAAAGATGTGAAATCTGGAGCATTTTCCATTCTAGATATGTATTCACAGATTTTCTAACTCTTCTCCTCTAATTGTGTCTTACTTGGGGCGAAGGTAATGTCAAGGCATTGTTCTGGAGGAGAGTGGGAAGATTTTTCCGTAGCATATATTTGCATACACATTGGATTCAGTGTCCTATTTTCAATTCAAAATACTGAATACCTGACTCTAACCCATACCCTACCAGACACTGACTACTAATCCTAATATGATGGAGAAAAATAACCCATAAAGAATAGAAATACAAGCAGTTCAGAGTAGGCATGGTGTATAGATGGACTTGCCTTTTGCATGATACAGAGTTGGAGTTATAAATCTAGTCAATTGTTTGTTGAAATAGTTGTCCTTGTATTTTTAAAGTTAACAAATATGTGAATTGATGTCTCCCTTTCTCTGTATTCTTATATGCACATATAGATTCCTATCTGGTACCACACGTACATTCTTGTGAGGTGGCTGACTTGGCAGATACAAATTGTTAGAAGAGATCACTCCTACTAAACCCTGTTGGAACTGAATATTCAACCTATGGGTGAGCTTGCTAGTTGAACAGCATTATACATAAATCCATGTTCAGTAAAATGAATATTTTTAGATCTGTGGATGGTATATATTTTATAATGAATTTTGATTGACATATATATTGCTACTTTTTTGTCTGTGTGTTTGTTTTATGTATATGTATATATATGTATATATATATATGTGTGTATATATATATATGTGTGTATATATATATATATATATATATATATATATATATATATATACACTCTCCAGATTTTTCAAAATATGAAATATATGTGTCTTATATTCACTCCCTAAATTCATTCATGTTCATGTATGTGGATTTATAATCAACTATTCACAAGATTATTCTCAAAATATTCATCCACCTGAAATTTGCCCAATGCTCTCAAATGTCAATCCTATTTGTGACTACATATTTGTTTCTTCCTAAGATTATATATTTAAACTCAACCCTGTTCAAAATGTCTAATCCTATCACACACTTTATACTTTGCCTGATTTTGTAATGTCTCTATTGATATATGCTTTCCTACATATTTTCCCCACTTCATCATTGTGACTGACTCTTCACTTGTGCTGACATTTACATTCACTCTCTAATCGAAATCCTTTTGCTAAGAAACTTTTGTTTCAAATCTTATACTCACCCTTCTTCCTAAACTTACTGACTATCTTCCTAATGCTACAGACTATCCCTTTTTGACTGGATGTTCTCTTCTACATTCAATCATCCAAGTAAACGTGGTGCGAGCTTCAGAGGAGGAGACTACCAACAGGCTATCTCATGCAACATCAAAGGGTTTATTGGGTGTCCAGAATGCTGGGGTTCAGAGCTCACCTGAATAGAGCAGATAGCCCTGAGAATAGCTGAAGTAGAGCTTATATACTTTCCCTGGAGAGAGAAGGGAGGGAATTGTATTGATGGGTCAGGGCGAGTGGGCGGTTTGCATGCAACTTGGAGAGGGAGTACATTCTGCAATTTGGCAGCTGGGGATAGAACATTCTGGGAACAAGTTTTGCAAACATTTCTCAAGATTTCAACAGTGTTCTGTTAAGCATACAGAAAAACAAGATGTGACAAGTACCTATTTTATTAATATTTCATTCCCCACTTCTTCTTCTGGCTAATTTTAATCATACAAATGATCATTGGAGGGTGTCACATTCAATGTCTGCTAGTGGGGTATTACCATAAGTTTAACTCCTCCAATTTGAGCCTGGAGAAAAGATATTACACGGTTGAGCAAACAGGGTTTTATAGTTAGCAATAATATGAGGATTATTATTGGACCGGCCAGGGTTGATAAAAACGTAGTTAACCAGGGGGACTGTGTGAACCAAGACTCAAGCCACCCTTTTGGGCCCTCTCTCATTTGTTGATGCTCTTCAAGGTGTCTTTTAAATTTACTCATAGATTTTATTACGACTCCAGTATAGTCAGCATAAAAACAACATTCTTCCCTCAATGCAGCACAAAGGCCCCCTTCTCTAATGAAGAGGAGGTCCAACCCTCAACTGTTCTGTAAAACAACTTCAGAGAGAGAGGTTAAAGTTTCATGCAAAGCCCTGAAGGAGGTTTCTAATATCTTACTTTTGCTCTATTGCTGCTTCTAATTGGGTCATCTTTTGTGTCCCATGGACAATGCCACTGGTTCCTCTGCCCACCCGTGCAGCAACTCCTATTCCTAATAGGATGGCTAAAGTGAGGGATATATGTTCCCAGTGGAACCGGTTGTATGCCCCCCCTATTTGATCTTCAAATGAACCTGCATCATGATAGAGCACTCTGGGAAACATCTGCACCATTACACAATTTATCACATATCCTGATCATTTCATGAAAACATAAACGATGTTTAAGTATATAGAATTATGCTGTTTTAGGCACTGACAAAGCAAGGCACCTAAGATAGCACTCAAGAGAGGGAAACAGTCCTATTTGGTTGCAACCGGATTCAGAGGGCATTGCTTCTATTGTAATCAATTAATCCCATGAAACTCAAGTTTAGGTAGTTTCAGAATTTTGTACCCAACATATAAGGGATGGGGCTCAGAAGTTCACAGTCTTCAGAAGTTTAAAAAAGCAGTATTTGTTTCTGTTTTTCCTTCTGTTCTGGGCAAGTTAACTTTTCAAGGACACCTGGGAGGAGGAGAGCTTTTTCTTCCATTTCTTATTTTCCCCCTGCCAGCTGTTACCATGGAGCCCGGTTGGTAATTTCTTTATCTTAGAAATGTAGCCATCTCTGTGAAGACCCAGCTGAAGGCCAGAGGACTTCTTCACATATTTTGTGAAAAACTAGTTAGGGGTTGTCTAGCTTAGAAGTACTGAGATTTTTAGCCAGTGGCCAAGTAGAACAGGGCAATACGAAAGAGAAAGTTTATCTACATTAAAGTCTTTATTGGGACTGTTTGGCTGAAAGTTCAAAACTCAGCCATGGTGAAGACTTCTGAAGAAGGTCATTTAAGACTTTTCTGTGGGCCTGGTACAGAGGGGGAAAGACGGGGAAGGTGGGGCTGAGAGCACCTCCGAGGATCTGAGAATGAGGGAAAAGAGAGATGTAAAAGAATAATGCGAAAGGGTATTGGGAATTTCCTAGCAGCAAACTTGAGCAGTAGATCAGGTAGAGCAGAGTGAAAGACGGGAGTGAGGATCCCAAAATCCTGTGAGGGACTTTAAATTTTAGTAACCTGTTTTCAGTGATGACAAAGCAACTTTAAAGGCCAATTATATTACATCTTGGATAAGGGTCTCAGGGCTCTCCTCAGCTCGTTTGAGCATTGGGTTAGCTGGTAAGAGGACCTGGTGGGACCCGGTGAGGGCACTGACAGGAGATGAGAGGAATGAGTCGGTGGAGCGGTACCTATGTACCTGCTACCTCAGAAAGGGGGCGATGGTCTGAGAACTGGTGGAGCTTTGGGTTTCTGATCTAGTTATTGGAGGGGAGAAATCAAGTTGCTGAGATGGGAGTGACATCAGAGGGTCTGGAGCAGAAGGCTGAGGATAATGATCTATTGGAGAAGCATAGTTCAGGATGTGAGTGAGGGAGGGAAAAGGCTTCCACATAGGGGAATTTCCTTTCACTCTTTTGAGCACTTGCAGAAGTTAAAAAGGTCACGCAAAATTTGAGGATCTAGAGACCCCTGTGGGTGCCATAGTTTTTGGTTGTCTAATTGGTAATGTGGCCAATGCTGTGTACTGAATTTGATGAAGAATTGGGGTTCCATCAGGCAGCCCCTGTATGCACACATTCCCATGACATACAGAAAAAGTCGGCTTTTCCCCCACACAGCCATTACTCTTTGTGGCTTTGATAGTCTGCCAGGCAAACTTAGTAATCTAGACTAGCCAACCTGCATCTGGCTCACGTGTCCCTACATCCATAATATTTGTTTCTATTATCTATGGTACAGAAGGGATTTAATGGTATTTTAGTGGGATCCTCTTCATCAGGGATATCACAATAGGAAATACCTATAGCCAGCTAACAAATGTCTGGGTGGAGAGATGGCCACCAGGTCCCTAAGGGGGCTGTATGCGAGATAGACCATACTTCTTTTCCAGTAGGATTTGTGATCAGCCATCACTGCTTAATGGGCTGATGAGGGTTAGGACTACTTGTAGCCAAGGGGAGAGTATATAACCTTATTCACATTGCGAATACACAATTTGAAACTGTTACCAGTCTTTTTCAGTTTCCAGAAAGATTCTGTACAGGCAGCAGGCTTGAGATGAGAGGTATGGATCCAGGAAGTGATTCTGTTTACGTTTACCACTGTAGGTGTTATAATAGCACCTGGTATGGTCCTTTTCAGCGGGGTACCAGGGATGACACCTGATATCATCTTACATAGATGAAATCTCTTACTTGATATGGATGTGGAATCCCCTGGTTCCCAGTTGGGTAGGCAGTGGCCAGCTGTTTTCACAGGTATTACTGAGTTCTTTCAAGATCTTTAAGTCTGTCAAGCAAGGGGGTGTGGAAAGGATCTTTAGGTCTTACAGTTGGGCTTAGGTCCCCTACTGGAGGAAGGCCACCATAAAGAATTTCACATGTGGTAAGGTTACTCAAAGAAACAAAGCGATTTTTTCTTGCATGAAACATTGCATAAGGCAGGAGCATAGTCCAATCTTATGCTGGTCTCTAAGCTTAATTTCGTTAAGGTCTCTTTAATAGTTCTATTCATTCTTTCTACTTGTCTTGAACTCTGTGGTCTATAAGCACAATTTAACTTCCAATTAATCCCCAGGTTCCTGGCTAACCCCTGACTTACCTGGGTCATGAACATCGGTCCATTGTCAGATCCTATTACCGGCTTAGCTTCCTCCAATGGTAGAGAGGCTTAGTCAGCAGCAGCGGAATCACTTAGAGTGTGTTGTGTGTTAGGGGACGAGGGCAGGGGATAAGGAGGGGGAGAAGAGTCCAGTAGAGTCAAATCTGTGACTCAGGGAGAACAGAGGGTGGAGGAGGAGGAGGTTGAGAGGGTTTGAGAGATCATGGGGGAAGGAGTAGGAGCAGAGGTAGGGGCAAGGAAAGGCTTCACCCATGGAGGAGGAGATTTGCAGAGGTCCTGCCAAGTTAAGATATATGGCTGTTGATCCGGATGGCTATGTGGCTCTGGCTGAAAGACAATACCTCTGACTTTTTAAATTAGTGGGAAGTAGAAAGATCCTTCTAGGGGCCATACGACTCCAAAGATGGGCCATTCTGAGGCACAGAGATTCTGCCAGGTCCAGCGTTTTACTAAAAAAAGAAAGATTCTGAGCCCTTAAGCGGACTTTGGTCCAGTGATCAAGGGTCAGGGACAGAGGCATTGACGTGCTCTGTTCCATAATGAAAGTTCCACAAACAGTAAAAGCAAGGACACACGACACAGATAAGACAAGACCATAAAGACAGGCAATGAACGTCCAACACTGAGACCAGGAATGAGTAGCCGGCAAAACCCAATGGTATGGCAATAACGAATCAAAAAGAAAATATCACTGAGTCGAGAAGACTATTGTTCCTTGATTTCCCGAGTTCTCTGCGGGGTCCTCCAGAGAGGTGCCCTTTGTCTCTGTGACATGTCTCTCAGCCACCGTCGGAGAGAGCCCAGGCTCTTCATCGCCAGCAATTTTGCCAAGCCCTAACAAGAAACCTGAAACCAGAAAGAGGCGCCTTACTTGCTCCGAGAGGAGCCCGTTGGAGTCTCTCGTCCGCCACTGCTGGAACTCAGTGGAACCTCAATATGTAAAGGTCAGGCGAGTGTCAGAGGAAGATACTACCAAGAGACTGTCTCATGCAACAGCAAAGGGTTTATTTGTGGTCCAGCATGCTGAAGCTCAGAGCTAAATTAAATAGAGCAGAGACCTCTGAGAACAGCTTAAGCAGAGCTTATATACTTTCCTTGGAGAGGGAAGAGAGGGAAGTTCAGTGATGGGTAAGGGCGAGTGGGCGGTTTGCATGACACCGAGTGAGGGAGTACATTCTGCAGTTCGGCTGTTGGGAACAGTACATTCTAGAACAAGATTAGCAAACATTTCTCAAGATTTCAACAGTGTTTTGTTAAGCATACAGAAAAACAGGTAGTGACAAGTACCTATTTTATTAATTTTATTAACCTTTCACTACCGACTATGCCTTTTTGACTTGATGTTCCTTTTACATTAATTCATGCAACGTACAAGGTGCTATGCCATTGTATATCGATTTATCTGAGACAACTCTGCAGAACGTAATTCAACACCACGTATCCCTATCAAGGGCCCAATGCCCTTCTGGGCTTCAAATCAGACTTAGATTTCTTTTTTCATACATATATTTCACCTATATATTCTTCTACACATAGCAAGTTCCCAATACGATCATTCATCCAGCAAAATGATTTCTAACCCAAATCGAGCATGTTTTTAACCATAACCGGACACTGTTCCCTCAATCTAACTTTACAGAAGAGCAGGGCAGGAGTTGATATTACAATACAGAAATGTAGAAAAACTTCCACCTGCTGAGAACCTCAAAGGTCCATGCAGAAATGATCCCTGGAGAAGATGTAGGAAGCAATAAAGGACCTGAGAGACCAAAAGTCATCTTCCATGGCAAACAACCCGGTCAGGATAAAAGGTTGTGTCTGAATCAGATTTTTTTTTAATGTAGAGATCATGGACCAAACTAGGCCTGTGTGGAGATCTATTCCTGGGTGCCTTTGGTTGATATACCATTCTAACTTGTGAAAATGTCACAGGAAGTAGGGGCAGCCTCAATCTCTTGGGACCCTTGGAAGCAACAGTTAGGACAAAGTGGCTGCCAAGACAGTGCCCTCATTCAGTTCAGGAAGGAAGTGACCTCACCTCACTTTCTTGGTGATGGAACTCTCTGAACGTGGGATCCAGGAAGCCAGGCACACAGAGCCAGTCCCAGTCCCAGTCCCAGTGGTCTCACTTGTTTGGATTTACCAAGGACAGGGTCAGTATTTTTTGGTACCTACAGATGTGAGGAAGGCCAAATGCCAGGAAAGCTCGGATGCAGGGCTTTTCATGAGAAAGCAGGTAGTAGCTCACCGTTGGCTCCTAAGAAGTTCACAGAGTTGGCCAAGGAGACAAGATCTGAGACAGGAAAGGCCATTTTGGGGGAACATATTATGGCCCACAAGTCAGAGGACACTCTGGATAGTCACAAACCTACTTAGGGGAAGGAGGTGCCTTTGTGGGTGTGGTTGTGGGTTTGTGGTTTTGTCTCATTTTCTGAGAATAGGTAGGACAGTCGGTTTGTTTCATTTGAAGTGGACTGTTTCTAGTAAGTCTTTTCACAGGGCGAGTGTTTCTATGTCTGTGTATTCCACTGTTTCCGTGGTTGTAGACATTAGAAAAGAGAATCCATCAATGGATGTGTCGTGTCTAGTAGAAATCTTCTCAGCATTCATATTGCCCCATTTATGAATGGACTGTAGCTTGCCTTATCGATGAGCAACACCTGCTACCTTCCTAAGTTTCTATTTTCGTCCTGAATTCCGGCCAATCTCAAGAATAGGCCCATGGTTTTGTGTCCAAGATATGTACCACCTACAAGCTCTGTGACATGGCCATGTACTGGATAGCTGTAGGGGATGGCGAGCATCTCAGAAAACTCAGATATCAGTGTGACCAGGAAAGTCTCAGAGGAGAAACCCTGCTTTCGGCCTTTTGCTTACCTATTGTTCTGTTGCCCTGAATGTCAGGAAGTTCTTTGCCTCAGGCCACCCCTTTGTGAAGCCTGAAGAAAACAGTTTTCAAATGGAAATGAATGGGCATACCTGTGGCACTTTCCTTAATTGCTTTGGAAAGGGATGTGTCTGAATCAGGCCCTTGGCCTTGTGTGTGGCTGTGGCTTAGATTCTCAGCACCTGATGGATCTAAAGAAAGTTACCATGTGTGCATCCAAAAGAAAATTCGCCAAAAAAGCAATTATTGGGAGGAAGTCTCTGGACTTCCTCTGTAAGGTTCCTGACTTCCATCAAGTGAGAATGGGATCCTTTGGGTCAAAAGAGTTCTACAAAACCTGCAGAGGCTAGCCCATTGTGCTTGGGTTTTCTCATGACTAAAATTCACATAAAGAATCTAAACCCCACAGACAGTAGTCCTCAAATTGGAGCGGTATTAACGGCAGGCCTATTTGATCACTTTTGGTTCACCGGATGGGTGTCCAGGCCACCTTGACTTTAGGCAAATGAGGGGCAAAGGAGCATATTTGGGACACTGTCTTGGTCTGCACCCCTCATGGAAACCTCCAGCCAGATTATGATGAGTGTCTATATGAAAGAAGATGAGGGCCATATGGGAGGGTTCTTGTTTTAATTGTGGTAATTTGTGTGGTAGTTGGAAGAGATGACTGGGTCCACCAGGGCTTGAACTCTGGTGTGATTCCCCTTAGAGACTGAGTTCTGGAACTGACCTCAGAGAAGTATTGCCATGAATAGTGTTGGGATTTTAGGAGACCACGCATGAGAATCGCTTTTGGAAACTGAGATCTAGGCCCAGGATGGCTTTCCACAGAGCTCAGGGATTCTGAGCCAGGATATCACATGTTTTAATTCTTAAAGACTTGGTAGCCATAATTGAGAGTCCAAACACACATGGACCTCACATTGTATACCTCAATGGGCCTGGATTCATGTGTCCTTTTGGCCACTCTTTGGGAAGGCTTGCCTGTGAGTGTTCTCCAGAGCTTTCATTGAAATGAGCTTCCTCACCATTTAATGGTTCCTGAATTAAATGAAACCCACAGTGCCTCCAACTTCATCCTTGAAAAATGACTAGATTAATACCATGAAATTTTTGAAATCCCCATGACCAGGTGGCACTGGATAACCTTTAGATATCCTGTTGCTGATCATGAGTATAACAAACAGTGCCTTGATTGACTGAGTTTCGTGAAAATGGTGTAGAACAGAGATGCCAGTAAGTTGGAGCCTGCTGGGTAGTGGGCGTAGAGCAGTGGACTATAGGTGTGTAAATAAATATTTTTGGTAGGACCACCTGGATCTTCCATTGGCTTCCAAATCTTGCGACTGACATGGTGCAGGCAGCAGACCTTTATATGTAAAGGCATCTTGTTATATGTAGAGGTTTCAGGGCAATGTTCAGAATCAGGTTGCTATAGTCAAGGGGAAAGCTATGTGGGATAGAAGCCTGGTTCGTACATTCTCTTGCCGACCCTGACCAACCACACATGACAGAACTCCCTCCAGCATTGTGTCCCAGTTGAACATATTGTATTTCATGAAGCAAATACCAAATTCCCAGTGCAGCAGTAAGAAACACCCTGAAAAGTGGAGGATGACCAAATGGCTTCACAGACCACACGGGAAGACACTTAGCTCCCAGTAGCAACAGTTTACCTACAAAGGGAGTTTTCAGACCTGCTGCCTCATGTTCATTACAAAATAAAGAACCATGTCCTCCAGGTCACATAGATGCAGACCCAGATTGCAGAATCACATCAGTTGCAGAACCATTGATTTAAATATTGCCATACATATATTTCTTGTGCCTAACCTCAGAGGAAGTTTCTCAATAAGTCTTTAGGTCAGCACAGCTCCATGTTTCTGAAGTGTTTACCATCTCCCATACTTTTGTAAACTGTTTTACCACCTCCAGTGTTGTGAACTCCTGAGCATTTTTCATTCCACATATGTATTCACAGGTTTTCTAACTCCTCTCCTCTAATTGTGTCTTTCTTTTAGCGATGGTGATGTCAAGGTATTGTTCTGGATAAGAGAGGGAAGATTTTTGTGTATCACATGTTTGCATACACATTAGATTCATTTTCCTATTTTCCATTTGAAATACTGAATCCCTGACACTAACCCATACCCTACTAGACTCTGACTACTAATCCTAATATCATGGAGAAAAAAAAACCTAAGTGAATAGAAGTACAGTCCTTTTATAGGAAGCATGGTGTATATTTGTATTTGTCTTCCTCTTTATCAAGAGTATGTGTTTTAAATTTAGTAAACTTTTCATTTTAATATTTCTCCATGATTTTTTAAAGTTATCACATATGTAAATTCCTGTCTCCCTTTCTCTGTATCCTATTCAGCACATGTAATTTTTTTATGCATATACAATATCCTACCTGGTATCACACGTACATTCTTGTAAGATCACTGACTTTGGAATATAAAAATTGTGAGAATAGATGACTCTCCCTAAATAATGATGGAACTGAAAATTCCACCTATGGGTGAGCTTCCTAGTGAAAAACACTATACATAAATCCATGTTCAGTAAAATGAATATTTTTGGATTTGTGAATGAATTATATTTCATGATGAATATCGATTGGCATATATATTGCTAAATATTAATGTGTGTGTGTTTGTGTGTGCATGTGTGTGTGTGTGTGTGTGCGTGTGTGTGTGTGTGTATTCTACGGATTTTAAAAAAATATGAAAAATATGTGTCTTATTATACACTCCCTAAATTCATTCATATTCATTTATGTTCATTTAAATTCAAATTTTCACAAGATTATTCTCAGTAATATTCATAAACCTGAAATATATTTTGGTTTCCTACTACTGAAAACTAAGTTCAGTGAATGGTGCTTAAAAATCCTAATATTTCTACAGTAACTGACCCAGTTTAACATCAATGCAAGTAGATTGCTATGGGACATGATGTGTAATTTGAAGTTCATTTTTACTCAACACTGGTACATTACTATTTCTTCAGTTTATGGACATCATAGGATGTATTTTTTCATCCAGAACTTCACAAATTTTTTTGGCATTTAGTTCACTTTCATTACTTACTACTTCAGAACACATGTATTCCTCCATGTTTCTTTACTGGTCTTTTCACTAGACTTCTTTCTAAACACATTATTTTCGATTCCATAATCATTTTTGAAGCAAAACTCACTCTTCACGACAAACCGTAACCCTAATAATACCATTGCATATATAACTCGTTGGAATGATGGTATATATATCAATATAAGATTTCCAATATATTTTCAGATGCAAACTCAATCCATTATTTAATGTTGGATCCAGTTACATACTTTATTCACAATATGGTCTATTCATGCATCATCTCAATAATCATCAACACAAGGTACACCTATTTGTATCCCCAGTACTAATTTATAAGTTTCCAGAATATTACTCCCCTTTATGGTGGAAGAAATACTTATGTCACCTGATCTACATATACATTTTACCACAGTAGTATTCTGGACACAAAATGCAAAGGTCACACATATGATTGTACCAAAGCCTAAATGGAAAGTGACCATGGATTACTAAAAGCATCCATGTCCAGGGTGCCTACTGCTCTCAAATGTCAATCCTATTGGTTACTACATATTTGTTTCTTCCTAAGATTATATATTTAACCTCAAGCCTGTTGAAAATATCTAATCCTATCACTCACTTTATACTTTTCCTGATTTCCTAATGCCCCTATTGATATCTGCTTTCCTACATATTTTTCCCAGTTCATCATTGTGACTGTCTCTTCACATGTGCTGACATTTACATTCACCCTCTAACTGAAAACCAATTGCTAAAGAACTTTTGGTCCAACTCCGAGACTCACTCTTCTTCCTAAACCTACTGACTATCTTCCTAATCCTACAGACTATCCCTTTTTGACTGGATGTTCTCTTCTACTTTCAATCATCCGAGGTATAGGGTCCTATGCCATTGTATATCGATTTATCTGAGACCTCGGTGCAGAACATAATTCAATCTAAGAATGCCAATCAAGGGCCCAATGCCTTTCTGGGCTTCAAATCTTTCCCAGATCTCTGATCTCATACATATATTTCACATTTATATTCTTACAAATATCACAGGTTCCCAATACCATAATTCATCCAGCAGAATGACTCCTAACCAAAATCGAACATGCTATTAACACTAACCATACACTGTTCCCTCAATCTCACTTTACAGAAGAGCAGGGACAGAGTTGGTCTTAAAATCCAGGAAGGTAGGGTATCATCCACCAGCTGAGAACCTCAAAAGTCCCTGCAGAAATAATCCCTTGAGTAGGTGTAGGCAGGTATGAAGGATATGAGAGAGCAAAAGTCATCTTCCATGGCAAACAACCTGGTCAGGTTGAAGGGATGTGTCTGAATTAGCCTCTCTCTTCCTAATGTAGAGAAGATGGACCAAACCATGCCTGTGTGGAGAGCTGTTCCCCGGTGCCTATGGTTGATATACCATTCTAACTTATGAATGAGTCACAGCAAGTAGAGGCAGACTCCATCTTTTGGGAACCTTGGAAGCAACTGTTAAAACAAAGTGGTTTCCAAGGCAGTGACTTCATTCAGTTCTTGAAGGAAGTGACCTCACCTTACATTATTGGTGATGAAAGTCTGTGATCTTGGGATCCAGGAAACCAGGCACACAGAGTCAAACCCACTCCATGTCCCAGTGGGCTCACTTGTTTGGATTTAACAAGACAGAGTCACTCTTTCTTGGTACCTACTGATGTGAGGACAGCCAAATGCCTGGAAACTATGAAGACTGGCCTTTCCAGAGAAAGCAGGTAGTTTCTCACCACGGGCTCCTGACAACTTCACAGAGTTTGCTAAAGAGACCAGATCGGAGACAGGACACGCCATTTTTGGGGAACATAGTATGGCCCACAAGTCAGAGGACATTCCGGATAGACACAGACCTACTTGGGGGAAAGAGGTGCCTTTTTGGGTGTGAGTGTGAGTTTGTGGTTTTGTCTCATGTTCTGAGAATAGTTAGGAAAGCTGGTTTGTTTGTTTTGGAGTGGACTGTTTCTAGTAAGTCCTTTGACAACGTGAGTGTTTCTGTGTCTGTATATCATACTGTGTCCGTGATTGTAGACAGTAGAAATGAGAATGCATCAATGGATGTGTCCTGTCTACGAGAAAGCTTCAAAGCATTCATCCTGTGCAATTTATGAATGGACTGCAGCTTGCCGTATGGATGGGCAACTCCTGCTATCTTTCTAAATTCCTGTTTTCTTCCTGAATTCTGGACACTCTCCAGAATACGCTCATGATTTTGTGTCCAAGATATGTACCACCTCAATCTCTGTGACATGGCCATGTACTGGATAGCTGATGGGAATGGTGAGTATCTCAGAAAACTCAGATATCAGTATGCCCAAGAAAGTCTCAGTGGAGAAACCCTGCTTTGGGCCTTTTGCTTACCTATTCTGTTGCCCTGAATGTCAGGAAGGTCTTTGCCTCAGGCCACACTTTGTGAAGCCTGAAGAAAATAGTTTTCAAATGGAATTGAATGGTCATTACCTGTGCCTCTTCGGTTAATTGCTTTGGAAATGGATGTGTCTGAATCAGCCTCTTGGCCCTATGTGAGGCTGTGGCTTAGATTCACAGCACATGATGGGTCTAAAGAAAAATCCCATGTGTGCATCCAAAACCAAAATGGACAAAAGAACTGTCATGGTGGATAGAGTCTCTCGCCTTCCTCTGTAAGGTTCCTGACCTCCATTAAGTGAGAATAGGGATCATTTGGGTCAAGTGAATTCTTTAAAGTTCTGCAGAGGCTATCCCATAGGTTCGTGGGTTTTCTCATGACTCCAATTCACATCTATGTTTACAGAAGAGCAGGGACAGTGTTGGTCTTACAATACAGGAATGCAGTGGATCTTCCATCTGTTGAGAACCTCAAAGCTCCATGCAGAAATTATCTCTGGAGAAGATGTAGGCAGCTATGTAAGACCTGAGAGAGCAAAAATCATCTTCCATGGCAAACAACCTGGTCAGGATTAAGGGTTGAGTCAGAATGAGCCTATCTCTCCTTAATGTAGAGAAGATGGACCAAACCCGGCCTGTGTGGAGAGCTGTTCCCTTTTGCCTATGGGTGATATACCATTCTAACTTTTGAAAGTGTCACAGGAAGTAGGGGCAGCCCTCATCTCATGGGACCGTTGGAAGCAATTGTTATGACAAAGTGGTTGCCAAGGCAGTGATCTCATTCAGTTCCTGAAGGACGTGATCTCATCTCACTTCCATGGTGATGGAACTCTCTGAACTTGGGATACAGAAAGCCAGGCACCCAGAGCCAGTCTCAGTTCTAGTCCCAGTGGTCTCACTTTTTTGGATTTACAAAGGACAGAGTCAGTCTTTCTTGATACCTACTGATGTGAGGATGGCCAAATGCCAGGAAAGCTCGGAAGAGGGGCTCTTCCTGAGAAAGCAGATAGTGGCTCACTCCTGGCTTCTAACAACTTCACATTGTTGGCCAAGAAGACCAGATCTGAGACAGGTCAGGCCATTTCGGAGCATCATAGTATGGCCCATCAGTCAGAGCACACTCCGGAGAGTCACAGACCTATTTGGGGGAAGGAGGTGCCATTGCGGGTGTGGGTTTGTGGTTTTGTCTCATGTTCTGAGAATAGTTAGAAAAGGCGGTTTGTTTGGTTTGGAGTGAACTGTTTCTAGTAAGTCGTTTGACAATGCAAGTGTTTCTATGTCTGTGTATCCCACTGTGTCCGTGCTTGTAAACATTAGAAAAGAGAATGCATCAATGGATGTGTCCTGTCTCATAGAAAACTTCCCAGCATTTATCCAGCACAATTTATGAATTGAATGCGGCTTGCCTTATTGATGGGCGATACCTGCTACCTTCCTAAGTTGCTGTTTTCTTCCTGAATTATGGCCAATCTCCAGAATAGGCTCATGGTTTTGTGTCCAAGATATGTACTACCTCCAAGCTCTGTGACATGGCCATGTACTGGATAGCTGAATGGAATGGCGAGCATCTCAGAAAACTCAGATATCAGTGTGACCAGTAAAGTCTCAGTGGAGAATCCCTGCTTTGGGCCATTTGCTTACCTATTGTTCTGTTGCCCTGAGAGTCAGGAAGGTCTTTGTCTCAGGCCACCCCTTTGTGAATCCTGAAGGAAAGATTTTTCAAATGGAAATGAATATGCTTTACCTTTGGCTCTTTCCTTAATTGATTTGGAAAGAGATGTGTGTGAATCAGCCTCTTGGCCCAGTGTGATTCTTTGACTTAGATTCTCAGTACCTGATGGATCTAAAGAAAGATCCTATGGGTGCATAAAATCCAAAATGGCATAAACAGCAGTCATTGTTGATGAAGTATTTTGCCTTCCTCTGTAAGGTTCCTGAATTCCATCAAGTGAGAATAGGGATCTTTTGGGTCAAATGAGTTCTTCAAATCTATTCAGAGGCTATCCAATAGGTGCTTGAGTTTTCTCATCTTTCCAATTCACATAAAGAATCTGTACCCGACACTCAGTAGGACTCAAATTGGAGAAGCAGAGCAGTATTAAGGGCAGGCCTATTTGATCACTCCTGGTACACAGGAAGGGTGTACAGGCCACTGGGAATTTAGGCAAATGAGGGGCAACAGAGCTTATTTTGGACACTGTCTTGGGCTACGCTAATGCTATCAAATGTCAATCCTATTGTTGACTTCATATTTGTTTTATCCTAAGCTCATATATTCATCCTCAACCCTGTTGAAAATATCTAATCCCATCACTCACTTTATTCTTTTCCTGATTTCCTAATGTCTCTATTGATATCTGCTTTCCTACATATTTTGCCCTGTGCATCATTGTGACTGACTCTTCACTTGTGTTGACGTTTACATTGACTCTCTAACCAAAACCCTATTGCTAAAGAACTTTTGTTCCAAATCCTATACTCACTTTTCTTTCTAAACTTACCGACTATCTTTCTAATCCAACTGACTATAACTTTTTGAATGGATGTTCTCTTCTACATTCAATGATCCAAGTACAGTTCAGGTTTTTATTCAACCGGGTGAGGGAGTAGATTCTGCAGTTTGGCAATTGGGGACAGCACATTCTGGCAACAAGATTAGCAAAGAGTTCTCAAGATTTCAACAGTGTTTCGTTAAGTGTACAGAAAAACAGGAAGTGACAAGTACATATTTTATTAACCTTTCATTCCCCACTTCTTTTTCTGGCTACTTTTAATCATAAAAGTGATCGTTGTGGGGTGTCACATTCTACGTCTGCTAGTGGGGTATTACCATAATTTTAATTTGTCCAATTTGAGCTTGGAGAAAAGAAATTACATGATTGAGGAAACAGGGTTTTATAGTTAGTAATACTATGAGGATTATTATTGGACCGGCCAGGGTTGATAAAAACGTAATTAACCAGGGGGACTGTGTAAAAAAAGACTCAAAATACCCTTTTTATGCCTCTCTCTCTCGTTGTTGCTCTTCAAGGCATCTTTTTAATTTACTCATAGATTTTTTTACAACTCCAGTATTGTAGACATAAAAACAACATTCTTCCCTCAATGAAGCACAAAGGCCCCCTTCTGTCATGAAAAGGAGGTCCAACCCTCGCCTTTTCTGTAAAACAACTTCAGAGAGAGAGATTAAAGATTCCTGCAAAGCTGTGATGGAGGTTTCTAAAATCTTTAAGTTTTGATCTATTGCTGCTTCTATTTGGGTCACTTGTTGTGTCCCACGGACCAGAGCAGTGGTTCTTGTGCCCAACCCTGCAGCAACTCCTATTCGTAATAGAATGGCTAAGGTGAGGGACATATGTTCCCAGCGGAACCGGGTTGTATGTCCCCCTCTTTGATCTTCAGATGAACCTGCGTCATGATAGAGCACTCTGGGAAACATCTGCACCATTTCACAATTAATCACATCTGTTGACCATTTCATGAAAACATAAACAATGTTTAATTATATAGAATTATACTGTTGTAGGGACGGACAAGGCAAGGCACCTAAGATAGCACCAAAGACACGGAAACAGTCTTTTTTGGTTTCAACCAGATTCAGAGGGCATTGCTTCTGTTGTAATCAATTAATCCCCTGAAACCCAAGTTATGTAGTTTCAGAATTTTGTACCCAACACGTAAGGGAAGGGGCTCAGAAGTTCACAGTCTGCAGAAGTTCACAAAAAGCAGTTTTTGTTTCTGTTTTTTCCTCAGTTTGGGCAAGTTAACTTTTCAAGGACACCTGGGTGGGGGAGTCTTCCCTTTCTTTTTTTCCCCCTTCCAGCTGTTTCCATACAGCCCAGTTTGTAACTTCTTTATCTTAGAAATGTAGCCATCTCTGTGAAGCCCCAGCTCAAGGCCAGAGGCCTTTTTTTCAAATATTTTGTGAAAAACTAGTAAGGGTGTGTCTAGATCAGGAGTGCTGAATTTTTAGCCAGTTGCCAAGGAGACCAGGGCAACACAAAAATAGGAAGTTTATCTACAGTGAACTCTTTTATCGGGACTCTTTTGCTGAAAGTCCTAAATCAGCCATGGTGAAGACTTCTGGAGAAGGTCAGTTAAGACTTTTCTGTGGGCCTGGTACAGAGGGGAACAATTTGGAAGGCAGGGATAAGAGCAGCTCTGTGGATCTGAGAATGAGGAAGGAGAGATGTAAAAGAATATTGGGAGAGGGCTTTGGGATCTTAATAGCAACAAAAACTTGAGCAGTAGAACAGATAGAACAGAGGGGGAGACAGGAGTGAGATTCCAAAAAGCCTGTGAGGGACTTTAAATTCTTAGTAACCTGTTTTTAGTGATGACAAAGCAACATTAAAGGCCATTTTCATTACATCTTGTATTAGGGTCTGAGGATTCTTCTCAGCGGGTTTGAGCTTTGCATTAGGTGGTAAGAGGACTGGGTGGGACCCGGTGCGGGCACTGACAGGAGAGGAGAGGAGTGAGTGAATGGAGTGGTACCTCAGTACCTGCAACCTCAGCAAGGGAGCAATGGTCTGAGAACCAGTCGAGATTTGGGTTTTTGATCTAGATATTGGAGGGGAGAAATCAAGTTGCTGAGGTGGGAGTGACAGCAGAGAGTCTGGAGCACAAGGCTGAGGGTGAGCATCTATTGGAGAAGCATAGTTCAGGATGTGAGCAAAGGAGAGAGAAGGCCTCCACATAGCGGAATCTCCATTCACCCTTTTGAGCACTTGCAGAAGTTAAAAAGGTCACACACAATTTGAGGATCTAGAGACCCCTCTGGGGGCCATCGGTTTTTCTTATCTAATTCGTAATATGGCCAATGCTGTGTACAGAATTTGATGAGGAGTTTGGGTTCCATCTGACAGTCCCTGTATGCTCACATCCCCATGACTTACAATAGAAGTCTGCTCTCCCCCCCCACAGCCGTGACTGTTTGTGGCTTTGATAGTCTGCCGGGCAAACATAGTAATCTAGGCTAGCCAACCTGCATCTGGCTCACGTGTCCCTACATCTATAATGTTTGTTTCCATTATCTATGGTACGGAAGGGATTTAATGGAATTTTAGTGGGATCCTGTTAATCAGGGATATCCCAATAGGAAAGACCTATAGCCAGCTGACAAATGACTGGGTGGAGAGATGGCCACCAGGTTCGTAAGGGGGCTGTATTCGAGATAGGCCATACTTCGTGTCCAGTAGGATTTGTGATCAGCCATCGCAGCTTAAGGGGCTGATTAGGGTTAAGACTACTGGTCGTCAAGGGGAGAATAAATATCTTCCAGGATCTTCTTTACAACCATTTGCAATGTTTCTTTTTTCTTCTTTTTTATTTCTTTTTTTGTGTGTGTGTGGGGAAGGCTTCAATACATCCTGAAAATGTATGTTCAAAGACTAGGAGTTATTTAAGTCCATACCTTACTGGCTTAATTTCAGTAAAGTCCACTTCCCAGAATTGTCCTCGTCTGGTTCCTCATAGGTGCTTTCCTGCAGGAAGCTTGGAAGTGTAAGCTTTAACCAATTAATGGACCTGACAGGCTTTTGTTACATATTCAGTTATTTCCTTTTGCTGTGAGTAGGTTAGTGGAAAACTGTGTTCTTGATCCTTCACGAATGAATGCAGTTTCTTTGAACAAAGGTGAGTGAGTTGATGAACATTTGCTACTGACATAGTTAGAGCCATGATTATAGGAGTAGTTACTGAAGAATTAAAAAATTCCACTTGAGGGCCTTCAGGGTTAAAAGTTATTTTGGCCCAGAGCTTGGTGAGCAGAACTCTGCCCATCAATGGGGCCAGGCATTCTGGGATTACTAGGAAGGAGTGATGGATTTTTCCTTTTCCCTGGTCCATGGTCCTCGTAGTTGTCAAAGCCCGATATTTACTTCTGTTAGACTCTTGAATTAGAGACCTTTTATTCGGTAGAGGGCCCAATGGGCCTTACGGGGTGAGTATATTCACCCTGCATCTACTTCAAAGTTTATTGTGTTCCCCTCCACTTCAAAAGTTACCTTGAGGTCAGGGAGAGGATCTGAGCCCGGACTTTCTTAGTATTCCTCCAGAGTCAGAATATCTGGCTGGCATGGCTGTCTCTTTCTAGGGCACTCTTTGGCCCAGTGTCCTTTTTCTTTAGAGTAGGCACATTGATCTGAGGCCAGGGGTGGCATCTAGTGTGTGCCCAGGTATCCCTTCCTGTCTCTCTGTTTCTTAATTTCTGGCCTATTTGTTGTTGTGACCAGGACCTTAGTCAATGCCTTAGTCTGTCTTTTGTTTCTTTTATCCTCACTCAGCTCCCTTCTCTTCCTCAGTTTCTCTCTTAAAGTATACCTTCTCGGGTTCTCTGAATTAATCCCTCAAAGTCATATCTTGTAATCCATCTAAGCATTGTAACTTTCTTTTAATATCCAGGGCAGCTTTCCCAATAAAGGCCATTGTGACAGATGCCTTTTGATCCTCTGCCTGAGGATCGAAAGGAGTATGTCTCTTATATGCCTACATAATTATCTCTAGGAACATACAGGGAGATTCATCAGGCCCTTAAATAATCTCTCTTACCTTGGCCAAATTAGTTGATCACCTAGCGGCCACTAAGATACCCACTATTAGAGCCCGGCGATAAGTGGACAGATGCTCCCTACCTTCAAAGGTGTTGGGGTCCCAGTTGGGTCGTTTCAAGAGAAAACCGGCTTTGAATATATTGGGAAGTTTTGTCGGTCACGCATTTGGTCCGAGGATACTTTTTTCTAGCATACAGGAGGATTCTCTTTTGTTCCTCTGTCATGAAGAGAGTCCCTAGGAGTTGTTGGCAGTCATCTCAAGTAGGTTGGTGTGAAAACATCAATGACTTCACCAGACCTGAGAGCCAGGTTGGGTCCTCGGTAAAAGGGGGATTGTTATTTTTCCATTTATATAGGTCTGAAGAGGAGAAGGCCAATACTGGTAGGCTTGCATTTTTTCCCTATGGCCATCGTCAATCATTGGTCCTTAGGGATGGAGGGAAGCAACACGGGAGTTCCAGGGTTTTCAATCATTTGCCACCGGCGAGTTCCTTTAGCAACTCCAGCTTCCTCCAGGGGAGGAGGGGCTGTGTGTGACGCAGGGGAGTTATCTGGAGGGCCCTGGGCTGGCTTAGCGTCCTCCAATTGCGGAGAGGCTGAGTCAGCAGCTGGAGAATCACTTAGAGGGTGTTGGGGGTTGTGGGACAAGGGTAGAAGATAAGGAGGGGGAGGAGAGTCCAGTAGAGTCAAATCTTGTGACTCAGGGAGAACAGAGGGTGGAGGAGGAGGAGGAGCAGAGGGGTTGAGAGATCGTGGGGGAAGGAGTAGGAATGGGGACACAGCAAGGAAAGGCTTCACCCACGGAGGAGGAGATTTGCAGAGGTCCTGCCAAGTTAAGGTATATTCCTGTTTATCAGTATGGCTATGTGGCCCTGGCTGTAAGACAATATCTCTGTCTTTTTAAATTAGTGGGAAGTAGAAAGATCCTTCTAGGGGCCATCCGAATCCAAAGGTGGGCCATTCTGTGGCACACAGAGTTTGCCAGGTCCAGCGTTTTACTGAAAAAGAAACATTCTGAGCCCTTAAGCGGACTTTGGTCCATAGATCAAGGGTCAGGGACAGAGGCATTGAAGTGATCTGTCCCATAATGAAAGATACACAAACAGTAAAAGCAACGACACAGGACACAGACAAGAGAAAACAATAAAGACAGGCAATGGACGTCCAACACTGAGACCAAGACTGAGCAGGTGGCAAAATCCGATGGGCTGGCAATACCGAATCTGAAACAAAGTATCACTGAGTCGAGGAGACTATTATTCCTCGATTCCCGAGTCCTCTGTGGCGTCCCCCAGGGACTTGGCTTGTGGCTCTGTGACACGTCTGCCAGCCACCATCAAAGAGAGCTCACACACTTCATCGACAGCCATTTTGCCAAGCCCTAACCTGAAACCTGAAACCAGAAAGAGGTGCCTTACTTACCCTGAGAGTAGCCCATTGGGGTCTCTCGTTCACCACTGCTGGATTTCGGTGGAACCTCCATATATAAATATCGGAAGAGCATTGGGGGAAGAGACCACCAAGAGACTCTCTCATGCAAAAACAAAGGGTTTATTGGGGGTCCAGCATGCTGGGGCTCAGAGCTCATTTGAATAGAGCAGAGAACCCTGAGAACAGCTTAAGCAGAGCTTATATACTTTCCTTGAAGAGGGCAGGGAGGAAAGTTTATTGATGGGCCTGGGCGGGTGAGCAGTTTGCGTGCAACTGGGTGAGGGAGTACATTCTGAAGTTTGGCAGTTGGGGACAGCACATTCTGGGAAAAAGATTAGAAATCACTTCTCAAGATTTCAACAGTGTTTTATTAAGCATACAGAAAAACAGGAAGTGACAAGAATCTATTTTATTAACATTTCACTACCGACTATACTTTGCCAGATTTCCTAAAGTCTCTATTGATATCTGCATTCCTACATATTTTCCCCAGTTCATCATTGTGATTAATTCTTCACATGTGCTGACATTTACATTCACTCAATACCCGAAACCCTATAGCTAAAGAACTTTTGGTCCAAATCCTATACTCACTCTCCTTTATAAACATACCGACTATCTTCCTAATACTACTGACTATCCATTTTGACTGGAAGTTCTCTTTGAAAATCAATCATCCAAGTTACAAGGTCCTATGCTTAATACCCAATCAAAAGCCCAATGCCCTTCTGGGCTTCAAATCTTACCTAGATTTTTGTTTTCAGATTCATATATTTTACCTATATATTCTTGAAAATATCGCAGGTTCCCAATACCATTATTCATCCAGCAGAATGATTTCTATTCCAAATAAAACCTGTTATTAACCCTAACCATACACTGTTCCCTCAATCTAATTTTACAGAAGAGCAAGGACAGAGTTGGTCTTAAAATACAGGAATTTAGGTGATCTTCCAACTGCTGAGAAACTCAAAGGTCTATGCGCAAATGATCCCTAGAGAAGTTGTAGACACCTATGAAGGAACTGAGAGAGCAAAAGTCATCTTTCATTGCAAACAACCTGGTCAGCATGAAGGGATGTGTCTGAATCAGCCTCTCTCTTCTTTATGTAGAGAAGAAGGACCAAACGAGGCCTCTGTGGAGAGCTGTTCCCGGTTACCAATGTTTGATATACCATTCTAACTTGTGAAAGTGTCAAAGGAATTAGGGACAGCCTCCATTTCATGGGACCTTTGGAAGCAAATGTTAGGACAACGTGCTTGCCAAGGCATTGACCTCATTCAGTTCCTGAAGGAAGTGACCTCACCTCACATTCTTGGTGATGGAACTCTCTGAACTTGGGATACAGGCATCCAGGCACACAAATCTAGTCCCAGGCCCAGTCCCAGTGGTCTCCCTTCTTTTGATTTACCAAGGACAGAGTCAGTCTTTCTTGGTATCTACTGATGTGAGGATGGCCAAATGCCAGGAAAGCTCTGAAGAGTGGCCTTTCCTGAGTAAGCAGGAAGTGGCTCACCATTGTCTCCTGACAACTTCACAGAGTTGGCCAAGGAAACCAGATCTGAGACAGAACAGGCCATTTGATGGGAACATAGTACGGCCCACCAGTCAGAGGTCACACCCGATAGTCAGAGACCTACTTTGGGAAAGGAGGTGAATTTGTGGGTGTCAGTGTGTGTTTGTGATTTTGTCTCATGTTCTGAGAATAGGTAGGAAAGGCAGTTTGTTTGGTTTGGAGTGGACGATTTCTAACAAGTGATTTGACAAGGCGAGTGTTTTTATGTCTGTATATCCCACTCTGTCCATGGTTGTAGACATTAGAAAAGAGAATGCAATGCATCAAAGGATGTGTCCAGGCTAGTAGAAAGCTTACCAGAATTCTTTCTGCCCAATGTATGAAAGGAATGCGGCTTGCCTTATGGATGGGTAACACCTGCTATCTTCCTAAGTTCCTGTTTTCTTCCTGAATTCTGGCCACTCTCCAGAATAGGCTCATGATTTTGTGACCAAGTTATGTACCACCTCCAAGCTCTGTGACATGGCCATGTACTGGATAGCTGAAGGGAATGGCGAGCGTCTCAGAAAATTCAGATATCAGTGTGACCAGGAAAGTCTCAGTGGAGAAACACTGCTTTGGGCCGTTTGCTAACCTAATGTTCTGTTGCCCTGAATGTCAGGAAGGTCTTTGCCTCATGCCACCCCTTTGTGAAGCCTGAAGAAAACAGTTTTCAAATGGAAATGAATATGGATCACCTGTGGCTCTTTGCTTAATTGCTTTGAAAAGGGATGTGTCTGAATCAGCCTCTTGGCCCTGTGTGAGGTTGTGGCTTAGATACTCAGCACGTGGTGGATGTAAAGAGAGATCCCATGTGTGCATCCAAAACCAAAATGGCCAAAAAGCAGTCCTTGTGGATGAAGTCTGTCCCCTTCCTCTTTAAAGTTCTTGAACTCCATCAAGTGAGAATAGGGATCCTTTGGGTCAAATGGGTACTTCAAAGACCTGCAGAGGAGCTTGTGTTTTCTCATGACTGCAAATCACATAAAAATATATACCTGACACTCAGTTTTCCACAAATTGGAGAAGCAAAGAAGTATTAACGTCTAGCATATTTGATCACTCCTGTTTCACATGAAGGGTGTCCAGACCACCCTGAATTTACGCCAATGAGGGGCAAGGGAGTTATTTTGGACACTCTCTTGGACTCCGCCACTCATGGAAACCTTCAGCCAGAGGTTGTGATTAGTGTCTATATGGAAGAAGATGAGGGCCATATGGGAGGGTTTTGGTTTTAATTTTGGTCATTTGTGTCCGGTTGGAAGACATGACTGGGACCACCTGGGCTTGAACTCTGGTGTGATTCCCCTTAGAGACTGAATTCAGAGAAGTATTGCCATGAATTTTGTTGGGATTTTTGGAGTCCACCCATGAGAATCACCCTTGGAAACTGAGATCTAGGCCCAGGGTGGCTTTCCACAGAGCCCTGGGTATCTCAGCCAGAAGATCACATGATTTAATTCTGAAAGACTTGTCAGCCATTGTTGAGAGTCACAACACCCATGGACGTCACATTGTAGACCTCAATAGGCCTGGCTTCATGTGACATTTTGGCCACTCTTTGGGAAGCCTTGCCTGTGAGAGTTCTACAGAGCATTCATTGAAATGAGCTTCCTCACCATTTAAAGGTTCCTGAATGAATTGAAACCCACAGTGCCTGCAACGTCATCCTTGAAAAATGCCTAGATAAATACCATGAAATTTTTGAAATTCCCATGACCAGGTGGCACTGGAGAAACTTTGGATGTCCTGTTGCTGATCGTAAATATGCAAGACAGTGCCTTGATTGAGTGGGTTTCATGAAAATGGTGTGGAACAGAGATGCCAATATGTTGGAACCTGCTGAGTAGTGGGCCTAGAGCAGTGGTAGGCAGGTGTGTGATAAAAAATTTGTGGTGGGGCCATGTGGATCTGCCATTGGATCCCAAATGGCTTGTGACTTACATGGTGAAGCCAGCAAACCCTTCCATGTAAAGGCTTCTGGTTATATGGAGATGTTTCCGGGCAATGTTTAGAATCAGGTTACTATGGACATGGGGCCAAGCTATGTGGGATAGAAACCTGGTTGGTGCATTCTCCTGCAGACCCTGACCAACCACACATGAAAGAATTGCCTCCAGAACTGTGTCCCAGTTGAACTTCTTTTATTTCATGAAGCAAATGCCAAAGTCCCAGTGCAGCAGCAAGAAACACCACGAAAAGTGGAGGATGACCAAATGGCTTCCCAGTCCACATGGGAATACCCTTAGCCCCCAGTGGCCACAGTTTACTTACAAAGAGAGAATTCAGCACTGCTCCCTCATGTTCATTGGAAAATAAGAAACCATGTCCTCCAGGTCACATAGATGCAGACACAGCTTTGATAGTCTCACTAAAAAGAAGCTAAAGCTCCTGACAACAACATATATTTCAAGTGCCCAAACTCAGAGGCAGTTTCTCAAGAAGTATTTAGGCCAGCAGAGCTCCATGTTTATGGAGTGTTTACCCTGTCCCATACTAGGGAAACTCCTCTACCACTTCCAAGGTTGTAAACTCCTGAGCATATTATTCACAGATTTTATTACTCTTCTCCTCTAATTGTGTCTTACTTTGGGCGAAAAAAATATCAAGGAATTGTTCTGGATGAGAGTGGGAAGATTTTGTTTAGCACATATTTGCATACACATTGGATTCATTTTTCTATTTTACATTTGAAATACTGAATCCCTGACACTAACACATGCTCTGCTAGATTCTGAATACTAATCCTAATATGATGGAGAAAAATAACGGAAACAGAATAGAAATACAAGCAGTTCAGAGGAGGCATGTTGTATACTTGGACTTGCCTTTTGCATTATATAGGGTAGGAGTTATAAATCTAGTCAATTTTTTGTTGAAATAGTTTTCCATGTGCTTTTAAAGTTAACAAATATGTGAATTCCTGTCTCCCTTTCTCTGTATTCTATTCAGCACATGTATTTTTATATGCACATATAGAATCCTACCTGGTATCACACGTACATTCTTGTGAGTTACATGACTTGGTAGATACAAAGTGTGAGAAGAGATCACTCCTCTTAATCGCTGTTTGACCTGAAAATTCAACCTATGGGTGAGCTTCCTAGTTGAAAAAAGTTATACATAAATCCATGTCCAGTAAAATGAATATTTTTGGATCTGTGGATGATACATATTTCACGGTGTAATTCGATTGGCATATATAGTGCTAATTTTTAAAATCTGTGTGTGGATATATATAATATATATATATATATATATATATATATATATATATATATATTCTCTCCAGATATTTCAAAATATTTAATATATGTGTCTTATTATACACTCCCTAAATTCATTCATGATTATGTATATGGATTTATAATCAACTTTTCACAAGATTATTCTCAGAAATATTCATTCACCTGATATACGTATTTTTTTCCTAGTATTGAAAACTAACTTCAGTGAATGGTGCATATAAATTCTAATATTTCTACAGTAACTGATCCATTTTCACATCAATGCAAGTAGATTCCTATGGGACATGATAAGTATTTTGAAGTTCATTTTTATTCAAAACTAGTACATTACTATTTCTTCAGTTTATGCAAATTATTGGATATATATTTCATCCACAAGTTCACAAATTTATAGGCATTTATTTCACTTTCAATCACTTTCTGCTTCAGAGAACATGTGTTCCGCCATGTTTCAAACTGGTCTTTTCATGAGACTTCTTTCCAAACACATTATTTTTGATTTCCATAATCACTTTTGAAGCAAAACTCACACACTCTTTATGATAAACCATAACCCTAGGATTACAATTAGACGTATAACTAGTTGTTATGAATGATTATATATTAATATATGATATCTTATGTATTTTCAGATATCAATTCAATACATTATTTAAAATGGAACCAGTTATATTATTTATTAACTGTATGGTCTATTCATGCATTATCTCTATATTCATAGTCACAGGGTACACCTATTTTTACCCTCAATACTAATTTATACGCTTTCAAAATATTCCTCAAAAAATGGTGGAAGAAATACTCATGTCACCTGATCTATATATACATTTTATCACAGTAATATTCTGGACAAAAAAATCAAAGGTCACCCTTAAGGTTGTACCAAAGCCTAAATGGAAAGTGAGCATGGATTACTAAAACCTTCCATGTCCAGGTGGCCTAATGCTCTCAAATGTCAATCTTATTGGTGACTACATTTTTGTTTCTTCCTAAGATTATATATTCAACCTCAAGCCTGTTGAAAATGTCTAATCCTATCACTCACTTTATACTTTGCCTGATTTAGTAATATCTCTATTTATATCTATTTTCCTACATATTTTCCCCTGTTCATCATTGTGACTGACTCTTCACTTGTGCTGACATTTACATTCACTGTCTACCTGAAACCCTATTGCTTAAGAACTTTTGGTCTAAATCCTATTCTCACTCTTCTCTGTAAACCTACTGACTATCTTTCTAATCCTACCGACAATCCCTTTTTGAGTGGGTGTTCTATTCGACATTCAATCATCCAAGGTACAAGCTCCTATGCCATTGTATATAGATTTATCTGAGACATTTTTGCAGAAAATAATTCAAAGCTAAGTGTACCAATTAAGGGCCCAATGCCCTTCTGGACTTTATATCTTCCCTAGATTTCTGTTTTTATACTTATATTTCACCTATATATTCTTGTAAATATCATAGTTTCCCAATACCATTATTCGTCATGCAGAAGGATTCCTAACCCCAAATTGAACATGTTACTAACCCAAACCATACACTGTTCTCTCAATCGAACTTTACAGAACAGCAGGGACATGGTTGCTCTTAAAATACAGGAATGTAGGGCATGTTCCACCTGTTGAGAACATCAAAGGTCCATGCAGAAATGATCCCTTGAGAAGATGTAGGCAGCTACGAAAGACCTGAGAGAGAAAAGTCATCTTCTATGGCAAACAACCTTGTCAGCATGAAGGGATGTGTATGAATCAGCCTCTCTCTTCTTAATGTAGAGAAGATGGACCAAACCAGTCCTAGGTGGAGAGCTGTTCCCGGGTGCCCATGGTTTATATACCATTCTAACTTGTGAAAGTGTCACAGGAAGTAGGGGCAGCCTCCATCTCATGGGACTCTTGAAAGCAACTGTTAGGGCAAAGTGGTTGTCAAGGCAATGACCTCATTCAGTTCCTGAAGAAGTGATCTACCTCACTTCCTTGGTGATGGAACTCTCTTAACTTGGGATCCAAGAAGCCAGGCACCCAGAGCCGGTCCAGTCCCAGACCCAGTAGGCTCACTTGTTTGAATTTACCAAGGAGAGTGTCAGTCTTTCTTGGTACCAACATATGTGAGGATGGCCAAATACCAGGAGAGCTCTGAATAGGGGCCTTTCCTGAGAAAGTAGGTAGTGGTTCACCGCAGGCTCCTGACAACTTCACAGAGTTGGCCAAGGAGACCAGATCTGAGATAGGACAGGCAATTTTGGGGGAACATAGTATGGCCCACCACTCAGAGGAAACTCCGGATAGTCACAGAGTTACATGGGGGAAGGAGGTGTCTTTGTGGGGTGGGTGTGATTTTGTGGTTTTGTCTCATGATCTGAGAATAGGTAGGAAAGACGGTTTGTTTGATTTGGAGTGGTCTTCTTCTAGTAAGTCGTTGGACAAGGCAAGTGTTTCTATTTCTGTGTATCCCACTGTGTCCGTGGTTGTAGACATTAGAAAATAGAATGAAACAATTGATATGTCCTGTATAGTAGAAAGATTCCCGGCATTCATCCTGCCCAATTTATGAATGGACTGCAGCTTGCCTTATCCATGGGCAACACCTGCTACCTTCCTAAGTTCCTGTTTCTTCCAGAATTCTCACCATTCTCCAGAATAGTCTCATGGTTTTGTGTCCAAAATATGTACCACCTCCAAGCTCTGTGACATTGCCATGTCCTGGATAGCTGAAGGGAATGGCGAGCATCTCAGAAAACTCAGATATCAGTGTGACCAAGAAAGTCTCAGTGGAGAAACCATGCTTTCGGCCTTTTTCTTATCAATTGTTCTGTTTCCCTGAATGTCAGGAAGGTCTTTGCCTCAGGCCACCCCTTTGTGAAGCCTGAAGAAAACAGTTTTCAAATGGAAATGAATGGGCATCACCTGTGGCTCTTTGCTTAATTGCTTTGGAAAGGGATGTGTCTGAATCAGCCTCTTGGCCCTGTGTTAGGTTGTGGCTTAGATTCTCAGCACCTGATGGATGTAAAGAGAGATCCCATGTGTGCATCCAAAACCAAAATGGCCAAAAGAGCAATTATTGTGAATGAAGTCTCTCGCATTCATTTGTAAGGTTCCTGACCACCATCAAGTGAGAATACGGATCCTTTGGTTCAAATGAGTTATGCACAGCCCTGCAGAGGCTAACCCATAGGTTTTTGGGTTTTCTCATGGCTCCAAATCATATAAAGAATCTATACCTGACAGTCAGTAGGCCTCAAATTGGAGATGCAGAGCAGTATTAACAGCTGGCCTATCTGATCACTCCTGGTTCACCGGATGGGTGTCCAGGCCACCTTCACTTTAGGCAAATGAGGGGCAAGGGAGCTTATTTTTGACACTGTCTTGGGCTGCACCCCTCATGAAAAACTCCAGCCAGAGGTTATGATAAGTGTCTATATGGAAGAAGATGAGGGCCATGTGGGAGTGTTTGGTTTTAATTTTGGTCATTTGTTTGGCGGTTGGAAGAGATAACTGGATCCACCTGGGCTTGAATTCTGGCATGATTCCTGTTAGAGACTGAGTTCTGGAATTTACCTCAAAGAAGTATTGCCATGAAATGTGTTGGGATTTTAGGAGGCCACGCATGAGATGCGCCCTTGAAAACTGAGATCGAGGGCCAGGGTGTCTTTCCACAGTGCAGTGAGAATCTCAGCCAGGACATCACATGATTTTATTTTGAAAGACTTGGCAGCCATAATTGAGAGTCTAAACACAAATGGAACTCATATTGTAGACCTCAATGATCCTGGCTTCATGTGACCTTTTGGCCACTTTTTGGGAAGCCTTGCCTGTGAGATTTCTCCAGAGATTTCATTTAAATGAGCTTCCTCACCACATAATGGTTCCTGCATTAATTGAAACGCACAGTGACTCCAACTTCATCCTTCAAAAATGGTTAAATAAATACTATCAAATTTCTGAAATTCCCATTACCAGGTGGCACTGGAGAACCTTTGGATATCCTGTTGCTGAACATGAGTGAAATAATTCCCCACGCAATGACACTTCACCGGGAGAATTCCAAATTTATTGCTAAAAGCTGTGTGCTTATATAGAACTAAGGGGGAGATGGTATGGCTTACATAAATGGCAGCAACCCGTTTATTGACAAGTTCTTTCAAATATCAGCTCCAGAGCCCAGGAATTAGTTCTCATTGGGGCTAAGGTTCCCCACAAGCGAGATTTGAAATTGGCGCTGGCGGGAGAGTTCACAAGGGCGGGAACTTTTTGCGCCACTGCAGAAATGAAGAAGGTAGGAAGAAGAAGTCCTTAGGCGCCATGTTGTGGTTTTTCTCTGGGGTATGGCTGCCATTTATTCTTTTCCCAACATTCCACCCTTTTTGTTTTCTTAGAAAGTGGGGTGTCGTTTGTCAGATCTGGCTGCTTCCTGCTGTGTGGGGGTGGTGTGGGGCCTAGAAAGAGAAGTGGAGGAATGCTCAGGGGGCAGGTATGGGGATATCATGGCAGCCAGAAATAAAACCCAGTGGCTATAGACAGCTATTTTTATAGTGGTGAAGTCAATGAATGTTCCCTGAAGCCAAAGATGTCGATGGCATGGAACCAGTCCTGGATGGAAGAGATTGTTGGTATCAGCCACTGGTCCTGTAACAGAGACTCAAGGAAATACTGGAAGCGTTGCCTGGACATGGTGTCGCCAGCACCTGAAGAAGATCAGAGCGAATAAAAACAGAATGAAGATAAAAATTAAAGCAAATGTCAATTTTTGGCAGAAGTTCCATGTGGGGGGACTGACGTAGAAGAGGCCAAGGGCCATGATAAAGCTTAGAAGGTGGTAAAGACTATGAATCCAGGATGGCAGATTAAGAGGTTCTCCGAGCTCGTTGTCTCCCGCTGTCTAATACCCGTTGCATTCCATCGTGCCTGGTAGTGAGCTTTATCACTGAGTGAACTGTTCTCTTGGAGATGTTGGGGATTCATCGGTCATCAGAGGCTGGTAGTGACTAAGCAAAAGCTGGTTGAAAGTTTGATTAGGAATTTTATGCAGTTGGGTTTGAAGGCACTTCATTATGCAGGGCAAGAGAGCACAAAAAAGGAGCATCCAAATAAGGGGACCCAAGATATGTAGTAAGTACATGGCAAGATAGGATTGGAAGAACCCCGTTATGGGATTGGAGGAGGTAGGTTTGAGCAATTGGGTCGATAATTCCTGCAATTTAACAACATTTTTTTTATTAGCCCAGATTCATTAACATAATAGCAAAATTCCTCTCTGAGGAATAGGCATGTAACCCCTTTTTCTGCAGTGAGAAGATCAATTGCCCTTTGGTTCTGTAAAGCCACTTGTGCCAATGAAGTAACCTGCCGCTGCAAGGAACCCAGAGACTCAGCCATGGTATTGAGTGTTTCCTGCAGTTTTTGTTGAAGGTCATTGGATCCCATAGAGCATGACCTATAGCTCCACCAGAGAGTCCGAGACCCGTCACTGAGGTTGTTAAAATGAGGCCTAACAGAACCGGCAGAAAGACTACCCTATGGGTGCGGGAAGGTAGGGCCAACTGTCAGAATTCGGTGGGAGTATACAAAGATAGCTGAGGAACTACAGTAACCAAGAAACAGGCGCCAGAGACATTGATGGTTGAGGTACTTAAAGAACCATTACTCCAGAGGAAATGTCCAGGTTGCATAAACACAGGGCTCTATGGGGTGCTGTAGCTCAAGGAACAAATGGGTAAAGGATTCATTATTGGCAGGTGGAAACAGATGAAAGGAAATAAAGTATTGGTGGAATAACTTTCCCACAGTGGGATACGTGTCACATGTAGGGGTTGTCCTTTTTAGAGAAATTGTAGGGTTTTGCTGGAATATTTCCTGCCGCTAATGGGACTGCTGCTAGAAGTGGACGACTAAGTGAAGCACAGAGAAAGCACTGAGAAGTAGGCACAGAAAGAGGGGTGGAGTTTAATAATCAAAAGGTTTGGTGTAGCAAATTGAGCCATGTGGGAGGGGGACCTGAGAGGGTTGAAGGCTCTGAATCCTCTTTGGATGAGCTATGGATATGATCTCGAAGTTTTGATTCTGAGTCCTTAATGTGTTCGACTACCTGGATGGTTGCCTTAAGTTGCGTAATCAGGGTGCGGCCAATAGTCATCCACCCTGTGGGTCTGACTGAGGTTGTCCGAGCATAGACAGCAAACGCAACATAGCCCCATCGTTTGTCCTTGGGGTCAGGTTTATCTAAAGTATACCATCCATTGTTACTGGATGAAGAGCCTTTATGCCACATTATGTAACTAGAAGTCCACCCTTCAGGGTAACCAAATGAGTGGTAAGAATAGCTACCACGTTCATCATGGAACATGCATGACCAATAGGGGCACCCATTATATATCTCAGGCCACCAATGACAATAGTCTTTTGTTTGATCAAAAAGGAAGCAAATGAAAGGCCAGTTCCAGCTACCAGGGACGAAGGTCCTTGAAGGTGACAATTTTAGGGAAATAGAGGTGCAGTTGTGGATGAAGCAAGTAGTTGCATCCACTGCGCAGACCTTCTGCATGCCATGTTCTGAGTATCGTTCCCGAAAAGTGAATAAATGCATGGTAGGTGAGGAGGGTAAAGACCAGTCCTGACAGAGCACAGAAAATAAGCAGAGCACAAAAAACAAGCAGTTAGAGAAGACTAGGGTGTTGGGAGAGCTCATTGTGCCTTCTTTAAGAGGAATTGGGCTGCAAGGAAAACCGTGTGAGCCACAACTAAAATGGGTGAGATGGGTGTGGAGAGCAGGAGTAAAGGGGAGGTTCAGTAGGTGATTCTTGGAGTTCCTCTGGGGTGGCCCTGTCTTCAGCAGGTGGGGCCTCCTGGTGATGTGGCTTCAACCTAGACATGTGAATCCAGGGAGTGAGACAGTTGTCTGGTAAGGAGAGTTTGGCGGCGGTAAGGGTAAAGAGAATGACAGGATAGGGGCCTTCCCATTTTGCGGCAAGAGTCCCTTTCTCCTCTGGGGTATTATAATAGACTAGACTAAAAGGTGTTAAGGGAGGAGTGTTTGGAGAGGAGACTGGGTCCGGAAGAAGCCAGTCCTGATATTTCCAGAGTTCCGAGCGGAGATGGAGCAAGAGAGGCAAAGACAAATCTCGGGTGAGAGGTCCTTGTGAAATGACCAACCCAGGGGTTATAAGAGGTCTTCCATACATTATCTTAAAAGGAGACAGTAAAGATGGTTTCTTAGGGAGAGCTCTGATTCGAAGCAAAGCCAAGGGAAGGAGTTTGAACCAGTCTATGTTTAATTCCATTGTCAATTTGGTAAGGACTTCCTTTAGAGTACGATTTACCCTTTCCACTTTCCCTGAAGCCTGGGGGAAATATGGACAGTTGAAATGCCACTTGAAGGAGAGGGCTTGAGAGACCTTTTGTGTGATCCTAGAAGTAAACTCAGGGCCATTGTCATATTTTAGGGAAGTGGGCATACCAAACCTGGGTATGATGTCTGTCAGTAAGATTGAAGCTACAGTGGAAGCCTTTTTATTGGAAGTGGGAAATGCCTCAACCCAACCAGAGAAAGTGTCCACAAAGACAAGGAGGTATTTAGTGTGCCATACTGTGGGCATGTTGGTGAAGTCTACCTGCCAGTCAGCAGATTGAATGTGTCCCCGGGCTTGGTGGAAAGGGAAAGGTTTGGGCCTTAAAGGAGTATGAGGGTTGGTCCGCTGACAGATCTGACAATTAGAGGCTATATTCTGTAGCATGGCTTGTCAGAGGGGGTGAGGGAAAAGAAACTCTGTAAAAAGAGGGTCAAAGACTGAGAATTGGAAAGGAATAGAGTATGAAGGAACTTGAAAAGATGCTTGTTCTTACTGAAAGATGTAGGGGCTTCAGATGAGCTGTCTAAAGTGGCCATTATATGTCCCCTATGGAGGCCATAATTGAAAGTGGTAGCAGCCATTCGTGCCGCCTGGTCAGCTTTGGCATTGCCCTCAGTGATAAGAAAGCCGTCCTTCTGATGGGACCTACAATGGACAACTCCCAACTGGGTGGGTAAGTGGCCTCTATTAGATTGGTTATAAAAGCTGAATTAGTGATCGCATTACCTTTGGTGGTAAGTAGGCCTCGCTACTTTCAAATATCAGCATGGGATAATAAGATATGGAAGACATATTTTGAATCAGTTTAGAGGGTGAGGGATTTGCCTTGTGCTAGAAGGCAGGCACGAGTGGATGCTATAAGTTCAGCCTACTTGTCTGTAGTTCCTGAAGGCAAAACTTTGTCCTCTATAATCTCAGTGGCTGAAAATACAGCGTATCCAGAGTAATGAGTTCCGTTCTCCCTAAAGGAACTGCTGTCAGTAAACCAGATAAGGTCAGGCTTGCTGAGTGGTCTCTCAGAAATGGAAGAATGACAGGGGAGGAAATCATCTAAGGTTTCCAAGCAATTATGAGTTGGTATGTGAGACATGGGAGTCATTGGGAGCAGTGAGGCAGGGTTCAGTGCAGAGCAGGGGAGGAAAATAATATTAGGGTTTTCCAGAAAGGAAGTGAGGGGCGACAGAAATCTGGATGTAGGGAGAGTTTGAAGGCCCTTTTAAGCTAAAAGATCCTTCAAGTGATGTGGGGAGTGGATAGTTCAAGGGGCCCCAAAAGTCAGCTTAGAGGCTTCTTTGTGTAAAATTTGTCCAGTAGCCAGAGCTCTTAAGCAAGGGGCCCACCCACGGATGGTAGGGTCGAGTTGCTTGGACAAATATGACACAGGTGCAAATGTACGCCCATAGTTTTGACCTAAGACCCCAAGTGCTTGCCCCCATTTTTCATGGACATATAGATGAAATGTTCTTGAAAGATCTGGAAGGTGAAGGGCAGGTGCCTTTAAGAGGAGTTGCTGACGCCTGCGGAAGTGGTAGATGGGAAAGGAGGCAAGAGATTCACTAGGGGGTCCCTTTGCTAGGTCATACAGGGGTTTGGAGAGAAGAGAATAATTTGGGATCCAGGCCCTAAAATAACCTGCTAATCCTAGGAATGATAGTATTTTGGCTTTTGTATAGGGCACTGAAAGATCACAGAGGAGTTGCCTCCTATCCAGTGTTATTTCCTTTTTTCCCGGGTGTAAGGCAAAAACCAAGATAGGTGACCGAAGACTGGGAAACCTGGGCCTTGTGGGGAGACTCCCTATATCCCTTGTCTTCTAGGAATTTATGAAGCTGAGCGGTGTGGGATTGAGAGTGTTCCCAGAAAGACTACATAGAAGAAGGTCATAGACATATTGAAGTAGAGTAGAGTCAGGACAGGTCAGGTGAAAGGATGTGAGGTCCTGGGCAAGAAATTGGCCAAAGAGATGGGGGCTATCCCTGAATCCCTGTGGGAGGACAGTTCAGGTAAGCTGATGAGAATGGCGGGTGTGAGAGTCAGTCCATGAAAAAGCAAAGATATCCTGAGATTCTGAGAACAAGGGAATAGAAAAGAATGCATCTTTTAAATCTAGGACTGAGAAGTGAGTAGTAGTGGCATGGATCTGAGAGAGGAGGGTGTAAGGGTTGGGCACTAGCGGGTGGATGGGGTCCACAGAGGAGTTGAAAAAGCGAAGTTCTTGAACCAGCCTGTAGGACACGTTAGGTTTCTTAACTGCCAGAATGGGTGTGTTGAAAGGAGAGTGTGTAGGCCTAAGATACCCCTTTCATAATAAATCCTGGATGATGGGTTCTAATCCAAGGAGGAATGTGGTTGTGAGTGGATATTGTGGTTGACTAACATATCTTGAAGGGTCCCGTAAGACAATATGAATAGGACTGCATTTAGCCATAAAGGGTGTAATTGTGTCCCAAACCTCAGGGTTAAATGGTTTAGATAGTCGTGGGAGAGTGCATGAAGGAGGTGTATCTGCCCCTAGGAATATCATGAGGAAATGAGAGGTAGGAGAGGTGTGGGGTGATAAGTGAATGGTGACTTTTAATAGTGAGAGTATGTCCCTTCCCAGAAAGGGAATGGGGCAATGGCTCATAACAAGAAAGGAGTGAGTGAAGGACAAAAGGGATCACTGCATATAACATGATTGGGGGGGGGGGTTGAGGAAAAATCTTTTTACCTCCTACCCTGACAATAGGAGTTTTTGAGGGTGTGGTAGGACCCTAATACTCCCTCAAAATCGAAAAAGCGGCACCAGTATCCAAGAGGAAGTTAATGAAGCGTCCATCCACCAGGAAGGTGATCCTAGGCTCTTGATTCTTGATGGTAATAGTCTGGAGGGAAGGCCCAAAACTCCATCAATCCTCCTCTGCCAAGCCCAGGTGAGGCTGGGGTTGCTGGGCAGCAGACCAACCTCCCTTCTGGGTTGTTGGGCAGTCTGCCCCCCAGTGTCCACTTTGATGGCATTTTGCACAGGAGTTGTAGGGTGTAATCGGCGAAGAACAATTCCTGGTCCAATTTCCCTCCTTACCTCATTTGAAGCAAGCTACAGGGGGGGTCATATTGGGACGGCATGGTGATGGCCTTCTCTGAATGAGCTGGGCCAACATTTGGAATTTGGCATTTTCAGCCCTCTGCCTACGGAATTCACTTTCATCCTCTCTACCATGAAAAACCTTGAAAGTGACAGCGAGGATTTTGGTCTGAGGAGTAGCAGGGCCCTGTTCAAACTTTTTAAGCTTGGCTTTAATGTAAGGGTAGCTTTGGGCCAGAATATATGTCATTAAGACATGACGGCCATCAGGGGTTTCTGGGTCGAGGTTTGTGTACTGCTGAAGGGACTTGGTTAGTCTATCCAGGAATTCTGAAGGTGTTTCCTCCTTCCTTTGAATGACCTCCTGCATCTTTTGAAAGTTAACAGCCTTGCGGGTGGCCTTTTTCAGTCCCGCCAAGAGGCAGGATGTAAAAAGGTCACTAGACTGTAAGCCCATAGGGGATCCTGCTCTGGGACAGCATGAGGGCCTGTGGGTGGTTATGATTGGTCCTATGATTTTCATCAGCATGGGCTTGGGCTAGCTCCCAGAACCATTGCCTTTCCTTGGGGAGAAGTTTATTGGCCAAGAGCATGTAGATGTCATGATGAGTGAGGCTATATGCTTGCAGTACCCATTGAAACTCCCGAATGTAAGTGGTGGGGTCAGTGGTGAAAGAGCCTAACTTCCTCTCTAGCTGAGTAATGTCCGACATGGAGAAGGGCACGTGGACTCTGATGACACCCTTGGGACCAGCTACCTCACGAAGGGGTGCGATTGTCTTGGGGGTGGGAAGGAGTCCCTTAGACCTGGTAACAGGAGGACTGAAAGAGGCAGGCGGTGGACAGGAAGGAGAGGGAGGGGAATGGAATGTCTCTGTGGAAGAGGAGGAGGTGGAGCAGGCAGAAGAGTGGGGAAGGGAGGGGGATGAAATGGAAGGTTGAGGATCCGTGGAATCAGGCAGAGGAAGAGGAGGATTTTGCGGGAGAGAAGGGTCAGTTGGGGCTGGGGGATAAGGTGGGGGTTGATCTGCTGGGTCGAATGAGGAAGAATCTGTGAAGTCAGGAGTAGAACTAGGGGAAGAGAGGGGTTTGCAAGCAAGAAGGACCTGAGAGGGAGGGCAGGAGGAGCAGAGACAGGGTGCTGTGCGAGAAGGCTAAAACATTCAATACAGGGAATCTCACTCCACTTTTTCAGATGCTGGCAGTAATTAAAAAGGTCCAAGAGGAGGTTTGGATCTAAGGAGCCTTCTGGAGGCCAATGATTGCCATTATCCAGTGGATATGTAGGCCAATCTTGGGTACAGAATTTGATTAGAAGTTTGGGCTTGATGTCTGGTGTGAGGGAGAGTGTGGCCAGATTTTTTATTAAACTTTTGAGAGGTGAGATTTCAGGTACAGATAAAGAGGTGCCCACAGTCACAGGGAGAGATGGAAGAGAGAGAGAGAGAGAGAGAGAGAGAGAGAGAGAGAGAGAGAGAGAATAAGTGTAAGCAAGAGAGACAAAGAGAAAACCCGGCCTGGAACGGACTCCGGGAAGCACTCAGGGCGAATGGGGGTCAGGTGGGCATCCCCAAAATGACCAGCCATCATGAGGAAATACAGAGGGCACTACCTGATCGTCACCAGTGAAGTGCGATCTGTGAGACCCAATGGGTTCGGAGCCACGGGCAACCTGACATCAGGAAAGTTTTCGAACGCAGCAGAAGAAGTAAGTAATGAAAACAGAACTCCGGCTCCAGCAGAATGCAGTTCCAGGATGGGAGTTCAGTTTTCCCCGAGCAGAGAGGCAGCTTCAGCCAGACACAGCAGGCCCGCAGGAAACAGCAACTCTAGCTGGCAGCGGCAGCAGCAGCAGAGGAGGAAAAACCACAGAGCCTCTCATGTAAACTCAGAAGCCTCACACCCCAAAGGGAAACGGATCACCAGAGGGTCCACTGCAACCAGTAAAGGTCTTAGTGGGAGGAATTCCCTCCCCCCTACCAGGCGTCTAGAGTGTGACAGACGATCATGGTCACAAAGCCAGCGGTAGCCCGAAGGAAGTTGGCCAGCCGGGGTCAGGGGAGGCTTACATACAACAAATCAGTGGTGAGTGCAGGAAGCCTGCGTCTGAAAAGAGCAGACCAGGGCAGAGTGCCACGGTGGAGCAGTGGACGGGGCTCTTGTTGGAAAGAGCTCACCCATATCCTCACAGGGGGCACCAGAATGAAAGAACTCCCCACGCAAAGGCACTTCACCGGGAGAATTCCAATTTTATTGCAAAAAGCTGTGTGCTTATATAGAACTAAGGAGGAGATGGGAGGGCTTAGATAAATGGCAGGCAATCCGTTTATTGGCAAGTTCTTTCAGATATCAGCTCCGGAGCCCAGGAATTAGTTCTTATTGGGGCTAAGATTCCCGGCCAGCAAGATTTGAAATTGGAGCCAGCAGAAGAGTTCACACGGGCGGGAACATTTCGCACCACTGCAGAAAAGAAGAATGTAGGAAGAAGAAGTGCTTAGGCGCCATGTTGGGTTTTTTTTCTGGGGTATGGCTGCCGTTTATACTTTTCCCAACAATGAGTATACCAGACAGTGCCTTGATTGACTGGTTTTTATGAAAATGGTGTTTAACAGAGATGCCAGAAAGTTGGATCCTGCTGATTAGTGGGCCAAGAGCAAAGGTGGGCATGTGTGTGATAAAACATCAGTGGTGGGACAATGTGGATCTGCCATTGGTTTCCAAATGGCTTGTGACTGACATGGTGAAGCCAGCAGACCCTTATATGTAAAGGCATCTTGTTACATGGAGAGGATTCAGGACATTGTTCAGAATCAGGTTGCTATGTTCAAGAGGGCAAGCTATGTGGAATAGAAGCCTGGTTCTTGTATTCTCCTACAGACCCTGACCCACCACATGTGACAGAAATCCCTCACGCACTGTGTCCCCGTTGAACTCCTTGTATTTCATGAAGCAAATACCAAACTTCCAGTGCAGCACCAAGAAACACCACGAAAATAGAGGATGACCACATTGCTTCATAGTCCACACTAGAGACATTTAGCCCCAAGGGGCAACAGTTTACCTTCAAAGGGAGAATTCAGCACTGGTGTCTCATGTTCATTGGAAAATAAGAAACCATGTCCTCCAGGTCACATAGATGCAGACCCAGGTTGATGGTTTCACTAGAAAGGAAGCTAAAGCACGTGACAACAACATATATTTCAAGTGCCCAACCTCACAGGCAGTATCTCAAGAAGTCTCTAGGACAACAGACCTCCATGTTTTTGAAGTGTTTACCCTGTCCCTTACTTTTGGAAACTCCTCTAACACTTCCAAGGTTGTGAACTCCTGATCGCATTCCATTCCAGATATGTATTCATGGATTTTCTAACTCTTCTCCTCTAATTGTGTCTTACATGGGGTGAAGGTGTTGTCAAGGTATTGTTCTGGATGAGAGTGGGAAGATTTTTGTGTAGCACATATTTACATACACATTGGATTCATTTTCCAATTTTCCATTCGAAATACTGAATCCCTGTCAGTAACCCATACCCTAATAGACTCTGACTACTAATCCTAATATGATGGAGACAAATAACCCAAACATAATATTAATACAAGCAGTTTAGAGGAGGCATGGTGTATAGTTGGTCTTGCCTTTTGCATGATATAGTGTAGGAGTTATAAATCTTGTCAATTGTTTGTTGAAATAGTACTCCATGTGTTTTTAAAGTTAACACATATGTGAATTTCTGTCTCCTTTTTTCTGTAGCCAATTCAGCACATGTATTTTTATATGCACATAAAAAATCCTACCTGGTATCACACGTACATTTTTGTGAGGTGGCTAACTTAGCAGAAACAAAGTATGAGAAGAGATCACCCCTCCTAAACGCTTTTGGAACTGAAAATTCAAACTATGAGTGAGATTTTTAGTTGAACAACATTATACATAAATCCATGTTCAGTAAAATTAATATTTTTGGATCGGTGGATGATATATATTTCACGATGAATTTTGATTGGCATATATATTGCTACTTTCTAATGTTTCTCTGTTATATATATATATATATATATATATATATATATATATATATATATATATATATATTCTCTAGATTTTTCCAAATATAAAATATATGTGTCCTATTATACACTCCCTAAATAATTCACTCATGCTCATGTATGTGGTTTTATAATCAAATTTTCATACGATTATTTTCAGAAATATTCATCCACCTGAAATACATATTTGTTTTCTAGTACTGAAAACTCACTTCACTGAATGGTGAAAACAAATCCTTATATTTCTACTGTAACTGACCCAATTTAACATCAATGCAAGTAGATTCCAAAGGGACATGATGTGTATTTTGATGTTCATTTTTATTTAACACTGGTACATTACTATTTCTTCAGTTTTTGTACATCATAGTATATACATTTCATCCACAAGTTCACAAATTTAAAGACATTTGAAACACATTCAATCACTTCCTGCTTCAGTACACATGTATTCCTCCTTGCTTTTGACTGGTTATTTTTTGAGACTTCTTTCCAAACACATTATTTTCGATTTCCATAATCAATTTTGAAGCAAAACTCACACACACTTTATGATAAACCACAACCCTAATATTACCATTAGATGTATAACTGGTTGGAATGAATGTATGTATGTCAATATAACATTTCCTGTGTATTTTCAGATATCAATTTATTCCAATTTCTAAAGTTGGAATCTGTTATATTATATATTCACACATGGTACACCTATTTGTAACCCCAATACTAATTTATATCTCTTCTAAATATTGCTCCCAGAAATGGTGCAAGAAAGACTCATGTCACCTGATCTACATATATATTCTGTCAACAAAATGCAAAGTCACACTTACAATTGTACCAAAGCCTAAATGGAATGTGAGTATGGATTATGAAAATCACCCATGTCCAGGTTGCCTAATGCTCTCAAATGTCAATCCTATTGGTGACTACATATTTGTTTCTTCCAAAGATTATGTATTCAACCTCAAGCCTGTTGAAAATGTCTAATCCTATCAATCACTTCATCATTTGCCTGATTTCCTAATGTCTCTAATGATATCTGCTTTCCTACATATTTTCCCCAGTTCATCATTGTGACTGACTCTTCACATGTGCTGACATTTACATTTTCTGTCTACCTGAAACCCTATTGCTAAAGAACTTTTTGTCCAAATCCTATACTCACTCTTTTTTTCTAATCCTACCAACTATCTTCCTAATCCTACCAAGTATCCTTTTTTGACTGGATGTTCTCTTCGACATTCAATTATCCAAGGTACAAGGTCCTATGCCATTATGTATAGATTTATCTGAGACACATGTGCACAACATAATTCCGAGTGAAGTATCCCAATCAAGGATCCAATGCCCTTTTGGGCTTCAAATCTTACCTAGATTTGTGTTTTCATACATATATTTCACCTCTATATATACTTATAAATATTGCAGGTTCCCAATACCATTATTCATGCAGCAGAATGATTCCTAACCCAAATCAAACATGTTATTAACCCTAACCATACTTTGTTTCCTCAATCTAACTTTAAAGAAAAGCAAGGACAGAGTTGGTCTTATATAGAAATGTAAGAGATCTTCCACCTGCTGAGAACCTCAAAGGTCCATGCAGAAGTGAACCCTGGGGAAGATAAAAAAGCTATGAAGGACCTGAGAGAGCAAAAGTCATCTTTCATGACAAAAAAAAAAAACAGGTCAGGATGAAGGGGTGTGTCTGAAGCAGTCTATCTCTTCTTAATGTAGAGAAGATGGACCAAACCAGGCCTGTGTGGAGAGCTGTTCACGGGTGCCTATGTTTGATATACCATTCTTACTTGTGAAAGTGTCACAGGAAGTAGGGGCAGCCTCCATCTATTGGGACACTTGGAAGCAACTGTTAGGACAAAGAGGTTGCCAAGGCAGTGACCTCATTCAGTTCCTGAAGGAAGTGACCTATATCATTTTCTTGGTGATGGAACTCTCTGAACTTGGGATCCAGGATGTCAGGCACCCAGAGGCATTCCCAGTCACAGTCCCAGTGGCCACACATGTTTGGATTTACCAAGGACTAAATCGGTCTTTCTTGGTAACTACTGATGTGAGGATGGCCAAATTCCAGGAGAGCTCTGAAGAGGGGTCTTTCCTGAGAAAGCAGGTAGTGTCTCACTACTGAACTGAAACCCACAGTGCCTCCAACTTCATCCATGAAAAATGGCTAGATAAATACAATAAAATTTTTTAAATTCCCTTAACCAGGTGGCACTGGAGAACCTTTGGATGTCTTTTTCCTGGTCATGAGTGTACAAGAGAATGCCATGATTGACGGTATTTCATGAAAATGGTGTAGAACAAAGATGCCAGTAAGTTGGACCCTGCTGAGTAGTGGGCCTTTTGCAGTGGTGGGCAGGTGTGTGATAATACAGCTGTGGTGTGGCCAGGAGGATTTTCCATTGCCTTCAAAATGGCTTGTGACTGATATGGTGCAGCCAGCAGACCCTTCTTGTTATATGGAGAGGTTTCCGGGCAAAGTTCAGAGTCAGATTTCTATGGACAAAGGGGCAAGCTTTGTGAGATAGAAGCCTGGTTGTTGCATTCTCCTGCAGACCCTGACCCACCACAAGTGACAGAACTCCCTCTAATACTGGGTCCCAGTTGAACTCATTGTATTTCATGAAGCAAATACCAAACTCCCAGTGCAGCAGCAAGAAACACCACGAAAACTGGAGGATTACCAAATGGCTTCACAGTTCACACGGGGAGACACTTAGCACCAAGTGGCCACAGTTTACCTAGAAATAGAATATTCAGCACTGCTGCCTCATGTTCATTAGAATACAAGAAACCATGTCCTCCAGGTCACGTAGATGCAGACGCAGCTTTTATGGTGTCACTAGAAAGGAAGCTAAATCTCCTTGCAACAACATATATTTCAAGTGCCCAAACTCAGAGGAAGTTTCTCAAGAAGTCTTTAGGCCGGCAGAGCTCCATGTTTTTGGAGTGTTTACCTGTTAGACCAGGACGCTAGAAAAGACCACTGACTCAAATTAAAATCAAATAAAATTAAGCTTATTATTTGCACCGGCCATGCTGCCTCTCCCTCCCAAAACGAAGGGAACAAGACAGCAACCCCAGCTTTCCTACAGCCCAGCTTTATAGCCCAGAAAGTTACACAAAAGGGGGGTTACAGATAACAGAACTCTGATAAACATCACACTAAAGGTAGTTTACAATTTTTTTGCTGTCCCTACATGAGAATCCATGAGGACCATTAGAGCCTCAGAGAGGGTTGTTGTCTTGCCAGAGAAGGCAAATATTTATGATGTGTCACTAAAGTTTCAGAGAGGGCTGCTATCTGGTCAGAGAGCCAGGCATGTGTGAGTTTAAGGCGCGGGCAGGCATTCCACGCAGGTTCAGAATTTGAAGTAATTAATGGTAAAGCCAAAATTATCTTTTCATGGCTTTGTGGCATGATGGCTCCCAATTTTAATAAAAGATCAGGTTGGGTCTACAATTCCCCCCTTTTCTCTGTGTCCCTTTCAAATCTTTGATAGATTATGGGAAGAGCACTGAGGAAATTTTAATCCCTCAGATAAGAGTCTCCAAATTTTTAGAACTCACCCAAAACCAATCTCGCTGATTTTACCCTTCTTAATTACTTATATTGATAGTCTATTTATCTTTCTCTCCATTGTTGTAAGAAGAGTGGCATCACTAATTTTTTCTTCTTCTGTCCTGAGACAGGGTGAAGTGAGTGGGCTCCGCGTGAGGGACATGAGTTGCCTATTAGAAGTCAGTTGAGAGACATGAGTTGCCTTTTAGAAGTCAGTTCGGTTTGAAGTCAGGTTGGGGAAGAACAGGTTGTAAAGTCATCTGTGAATGGGTTCTTCTATGAGTGAAACAAAAACCATGAGTACTGGATAAATGTTGCAGAGCTAGAACATGTCACTGTATAGAAATTCCCTCACCAGTCTTTAATATCCCCAGTTATCAGGACTGTCAACTTAATATTTAACTTTAAGTGTTACAGTTGGCCCTCCCAATAAGACACAGTTTAATAATTTAATGTCATCTGATCTTGTAAAATCCTTTCACTAGTATGACCTCTGCGTCTAATAGAGAAACCTTTAATTCTGTTACTCAGAGCTGGATAATCGTACTAGCAAACACCAAGCCTACCTTTGTAGGTTAGGAATATCTGTAGGTCTTAAACTGAAAACTTCTGCCTGTGGCAGCTCTTCTTGATAGTCTCTTTTTATAAGTATTAGGCATTCCTGTGTGAGAATCCTTCTTTGTAGCCTCTAGTCTTACTTGTTTTGGGAGGATAAGATAAAGTGCATACCTTAAAATTTTTTTATTATTATTATCATTATTATTATTATTATTATTATTATTATTATTATTATTATTATTTAATATGCCCAGGAGTGGCTGTATTTTGGTCTTAACTGTCTTTGCTAAGTGTTTAAGATGAAGCAGTCAAACTGACTTTTGTTTCTATCTATTGTTAACAGTCAGCTGAGCTTTTGTGGGAATCAATTCTGGGGAAACTTGAGAGGAGATTCTCAGTTCTGCTAGTGCCATTTGCGCAAGGTGGGTCCAGGTCTTGCTTGACCATTTGGCTTCCCTCAGAAGCATCAGGGATGTCTCCTTTCTCTGATGACTCTCCTCTTTGTAACAAATGCACTGATTGGCTTTCTGTTCTCCAGTGGTCTCATTAATCTCCCTGATCAGGAGGTTATGTGGCTCAGAGTTGCAAAGCTCTTTAGAGAAGTCCCCTGTTCCCTGGATTCAGACTGACTCAGAGGGCAAGAGCCAAATATTGGTTTTCTTGGCCCTTTTCATTTAACATTAATTTTAAATCCTAATCTTAAACATCCAGCAAATAAATTTTAACAGCCTTATATTAAGAGTACTGGGCTTTAATGTCTATAACTTTATAATTACCTTTTTATTAATTCGGATCTGTATTATTCTGTCTGTATTGTAGTTGATGACTTATTATCTTGAATAAACCCATGTTGTGTTCTTAAAGCAACGCATTTGTAAAACACTAACAGGGAATCTTTAGATCACTTATAAGAAAATTTCAAACTAAAATTAACAAAAGTAAAAATACTTAGTTCGTGTAATATCTTCCCTGAATTTTTTGGCTGAGTTATACATTATATCCCCTGTTTGAGATCCTAGTAATATTGACAATAAAAAAAAACTTTTTAAAATAACTTTAAAGAAATATTATCTGACCTACATGTTTCATAGTCATTCTCACATGTAGTAAGATGGGACACGCAGCCTTATCTCAGGTAAGGCAGGGCTCTTTATAAATCTTAAGTATTTTAATTCTAAAGCTGATCTTTATTTTTAAATATCTTTTGACAAAGTTTACATAAATTGTTTGAGGTCACATGAACATTAGCTAACACCATATGATATCACATTTAAAACATGAATTAAAGAAATGCTGAAAGTTTTTAACCTTTACAAAGATTAGGCTCTAATTAACTTAAAAATACATTTAAATTGTTCCCCAATGTAAAAAGTAACATAAAAATTTACATATCTTATTGATAACAGGTAAATAAATCCACAATATATTTTTTTACCACACAACTTCAGAGCACCAGCTTGATATATTGCTCTTTTAAGGTTTCTACCTTACAGACTTGCATACCTGTAAGATTTGAAAACATTAATAGCATAACAATTACATTTATGTTTCTACATTAATCAAGTTTGGCTTTTAAAGAAATGGCAGTACAGTGCTCTAAAATAACAGTTCTTATTTAATCAGTTGTTTAATTTTTATGGTTGCTTGCTCTAGAAAACATAAATCTTAATAAACTCAATGTTATGGGTAAACTTATGTTTTAAGAAATTTTTGCCTCATTAACACATGACTGATTTTTACAATCTTATACAGAGTTTACTAAAAAAAATACAGATCTTAGTAAATCAATCAGATATCTAACTAAAGTACTCATGAATGAGTAATCCCATATCAAATTTACTTTACTTATTTATCAAAAAGTTAGAGAAACGTATTGAACAGTGTAAACCATTTTTATGTTGAAGGAAAGGTACTAGAGCCAAGGCATATTAGACATTTTGTAGATGTTAATATTTTGTTAGATGTTTGAACACCTAGAAAACTTTGTAAGCTTAAATTTAAAGACATTTGTTTTTATCTTTTTATCCAATTTAAATTGAAACATTTAAATCACGTGAATTAAAGATCTTTGGATCCACTTTTTAAAATTTGTTTTTATGAGCGCTTTTTTTTATGAGCGCTCCTTATATATGTTAATTTATGTATCATATATATGATATACGGACATATGTATATATAGACATACAACACATAACAAAATTGTGCACACATAATAATAGTAAAGGCCTCGTAGCATTTCGCAGGTGAAATCTTTATTGCAATGTTTCAAGAAGTCCACAGTTGGTCAAAGATAGAACTGATCAGAAAAACATTAACCTAGGTCTGTATGCTCAAAATCATGAGGTCAAAAAACATAAAGTATCTCAGAAAAAAATAAGAGTCCTAGAAAAAATGACTTGCCAGTAATTAGAAAATACCATACAATTTACCTTTTTTTCCCTTAGATCTCAAATCAGTCTCCTACAAAGCTTGCAGGCTTCTTTCATTTGCATTTCAACATAAGTCATGGCTGAGGTCTGGAAGGAGCAGGAAAAAAACTGCTATTCTGAACAGACATCTCAAGACTAATTCATTTTAACCATAATTTTCAGGTTCGGATGTTGAAAATTATGATACAAGTTTAAGATACAATTCACAAAATTTTATATCTTTACATCTTGTTTGGTCAACAGACACCATACTATGATTTACTATCCATGTCCAAATTAATGCACTGGTACACACAGTGACATTTTCCCAGGCTACCCAATTCAAAATTGGTGAAAAAAAAAGACTGTATGATTGGGAAGTTTCTTGCCAACTTGGAAGTAGAGTTCTTCAGTTATCCATTGTAAGTATTTAAGTTCTCTGGCATGAATTATCTGAAATCATAAACTAAACAATTACCTAAACCCGACTTTTAACTGCAAGATTGTGTAATGCTTCAAAAACCCATTCAGATACCAGATTGTTAAAATAAAACATCATCATTTCGACACACATTCAGCTAAGATCATTCCCAAAAAACAATTTATAATATCAACACATTATTGCACATGCCTTAAAGGGCCAGAAACAAAGACACAATACAGACCAAAAGGAGGTCCAGACTATGGCTGTCAGAGAGAACCCTTTAAACCAGAGCAGATAAGAGAAAAATCTCGTACACCAGTGGGACCATAGCTGTCCCCACAAGGGGACCAGATGTTTTCACAGAGGGGCAACCTGAAATGTAAAATAAAGTGTCTCCATGGTGATTTTACTGCATTTAGTGTCTCCTTTTTCTTTTTCTCTTTTTTTAACAAGACAGAGGTGGCATAATCCTTACAGTGCAGGGAAGGAAGGAGGTAATTCCCTGAATCAACAGGGCTTTGGCAGCTGCTGGGGGTCCCTCAGTTTCTCCTTTTACATACAGGATTAGCTCCTCTGATTCAGTTCCACACCAAGCATGCTCTATCTCCTAACATTTCAGTAGATAGGTCTCACAAATTTCCGGGGCGGAGGGGGGGTACAAGATTTGTAACTTAAAGTTTGGTTCCTGACCTTGAAGCCAATTAATACCAATTTAATAATGAGGACTGGGTTTTGAGAAAAAGAAAAAAGGAGGTTTATTGCTTGGCTAACAAAGGTGAAACACAGGGGACTCTGCCAAAGTTGTGACTCTCTTTATCTAGAGGGACAAGGGGTTTTAAAGGAGTTTCACTTGTTAACCTGGGAGATACTCTGTTCTTAGGTCCCCAGCAGGCATTTCCCTCTGCAATGGGTGTGCTCCAGGCAGCCAGCTAGGGGCTTCTATCATCCTGCTTCGCAAAGGGGGATAAAGTTCATTGCAGTTCCTTAAAACACAGTCCAAAGGGGTGTCAGGCTTACTCTCTTTATTTCTGATTTTCATGTCCAATATACTTAAGTTTTTACCACCAAAATCACACAACAAAACGAACAAAAACAAACAAACAAAAAAACAAAAAATAGAACACAGAACACAAATAAACAGAAACCCGGTGGCTAAACACAGAAACAGGGGAACAGTGCAACATCTTGCTAAAGCTCCAGGGTAGGAGCGCGTGCGTGCTCATCGGCACCTCTCTACAGTTCCAGAGGAATTCCCTACAGAACAGAACAGAGGACAGAATGATTCTCGTTACTGTTCTGCACAGAAGTATATGTGAGCCTCCCCATGCCACATCTCTGTCATCAGAAGAGATCTCCCTTAACTGGATATCAGATGTTATAAAGGAGCCACTTACCTATGGAGGCCTCCTCCATCAGGTGCTTTCTAATAGTTTTAGTGCAGAGGTTCACTGTAGTGCTCCCTGGACTAAAGGCTCTTTTCCAAATATAAAGAAGATGGACCAAATCAGGCCTTCGTGGAGAGCGGTTCCTTGGTGCCTATGGTTGATATACCATTCTAATTTGTGAAAGTGCCACAGAAAATAGGGTAAGCCTCCTTCTCATGGTACGTTTGAAAGCAACTGTTTGGATAAAGTGGTTGCCAAGGCAGAGACCTAATTCAGTTCCTGAAGGATGAGACCTCACCTCAATCCCTTGGTAATGGAACTCTCTGAACTTGGGATCCAGGAAGCCAGGCACACAGAGTCAGTCTCAGTCCCAGTCCCAGTGTCTCACTTGCTTCAATTTAGCAAGGACAGAGTCAGTCTTTCTTGGTACCTACTGATGTGAGGATGGCCAAATGCCAGGAGTTCTCTGAAGAGGGGCCTTTCCTGAAAAAGCAGGTAGTGGCTCACAGCTGGCTCCTGAACACTTCACAAAGTTGGACAAGGAGACCAGATCTGAGACAGGACACGCCATATTGGGGAAACATAGTATGGCCCAGCAGTCAGAGGATACTCTGGAGAGTGAGAGACCTACTTGGGGAAGGAGGTGCCTTTGTGGGTGTACATGTGTGTTTGTGGTTTTGTCTCATGTTCTGAGAATAGGCAGGAAAGTCGGTTTGTTTGGTTTGGAGTAAACTGTTTCTAGTAAGTTGTTTCACAAGGTGAGTGTTTCTATGTTTGTGTATCCCACAGTGTCCGTGCTTGTAGACATTAGAAAAGAGAATGCATCAATGGATGTTTCCTGTCAAGTAGAAAGCTTCCCAGCATTCATCCTGCCCAATTTATGAATGCACTAGGGCTTGCCTTATCGATGGGCAACACCTGCTATTTTCCTAAGTTCCTGTTTTCTTCCTGAAATCTAGCCACTCTCCAGAATAGGTTCATGCATTTGCATCCAGGATATGTACCACCTCCAACCACTGTGACATGGACATGTACTGGATAGCTGAACAGAATGGCAAGCATCTCAGAAAAGTCAGATATCAGTGTGACCCGGAACGTCTCAGTAGAGAAACACTGCAAATGGCCTTTTGATTACCTATTGTTCTGTTGCCCTGAATGTCAGGAAGTTCTTTGCCTCAGGCCACGCTTTTGTGAAGCCTGAAGAAAACAGTTTTCAAATGGAAATGAATGGGCATCACCTGTGGCTCTTTGCTTAAGTGCGTTGTAAAGGGATGTGTCTGAATCAGCCTCTTGGCCCTGTGTGAGCCTGTGGCTTAGATTATCAGCACCTCATGGGTCTAAAGAAAGATCCCATGTGTGGATCCATAATCAAAATGGCCAAAAAATCAGTCATTGTTGATGAAGTCTCTCGCATTCCTCTGTAAGGTTCCTGACCTCTATCAAGTGAGAAAAGGGATCCATTGGGTCAAATGAGTTCTTCAAAGCCCTGCAGATGCTAGCCCATAGGTTCTTGGGTTTTCTTATGAATCCACTTCAAATAAAGACTCTAAACCCCACAGACAGTAGGCCTCAAATTGAAGAACAGAGCTGTATTAATGGCAGGCATATTTGATCACTCCTGGTTCACAGGAAGGGTGTCCAGGCCACTCTGACTTTTGGCAAATGAGGGGAAAGGGAGATTATTTGGGACACTGTCTTGTGCTGCGACTCTCATAGAATCCTCCTGCCAGAAGTTATGATGAGTGTCTATTTGGAAGAAGATGAGTGCCATTTGGGAGTGTTTTGGTTTTAATTGTGGGCATTTGTGTGGCGGTTGGTAGAGATAATTGGGTCCACCTTGTCTTGAATTTTGGTGTGATTTCCCTTAGAGACTGTGTTTTGGAACTGACCTCTGAGAAGGTACAAGGTCCTGTGTCATTGTATATCCATAATTCTAGGACATCTCTACGGAATGTAATTCAAAGCTAAGTATACCAATCAAGGACCAAATGAACTTCTGGGCTTCAAATCTTACCTGGATTTCTGTTTTCATACTTATATTGAAAGGTTAATAAAATAGGTACTTGTCACGTCCTGTTTTTCTGTATGCTTAATAAAACACTGTTGAAATCTTGAGAACTGTTTTCTCTTCTTGTTCCCAGAATGTGCTGCCCCCAACTGCCAAACTGCAGAATGTACTCCATCAACCATTTGCACGCAAACCGCCCGCTCGCCCTTAACCATCAATAAACTTCCCTCCCTGCCCTCTCCAAGGAAAATATATAAGCACTTCTTAAGCTGTTCTCAGGGCTCTCTGCTCTATTCAACTGATCTCTGAGCCCTTGCATGCCGGACTCCCAATAAACCCTTTGAGGTTGCATTAGACAGTCTCTTGGTGGTCTCTTCCACCGACGCTCACCCGACCTTTACTTCTGGTGGCCCCAGCGAGATCCGGCAGCTGCAGATGAAAGACCCCCAATGGGCTCCTCTGGGGGTAAATAAGGCCCCTCTTTCTGGTTTCAGGATTCAGGTTAGGGTTTGACAAAATGGCTATTGGTAAAGAGCGTGAGCTCTCTCCCACGGTGGCTGACACACATGTCACAGAGCCACAGGCCATGTTCCTGTGGGATGGACTCGGGAAATCGAGGAACCATAGTCTCCTCGACTCAGTGATATTTTCTTTCAGATTTGGAATTGGCAGCCCATCAGGATTTGCCCGCTACTCAGTCCTGGTCTCAGTATTGGACGTCCATTGTCTGTCTTTATTGTCTTGTCTTGTCTGTGTCATGTGTCTTTGCTTTCACTGTCTGTGTATATTTCATTATGGGACAGAGCACTTCAATGCCTCTGTCCCTGACCCTTAATCACTGGACCAAAGTCTGCTTAAGGGCTCAGATTCTTTCTTTTTCATTAAAACACCAGACCTGGCAGATTCTGTGTCTCAGAATAACCCACCTTTGTAGTCGGATGGCCCCTAGAAAGATGTTTCTACTTCACACTAATTTGAAAAGTCTGAGATATTGTCTTTCACCCGGGGCCACATAGCCATCCAGATCAATAGCCATATATCTTAACTTGTCAGGACCTCTGCAAATCTCCTCCTCCATGGGTGAAGCCTTTCCTTGTCCCTGCACCCACTCCTACTCCTTCCCCTATGATTCTATCTCTCAAACTCTCTGCTCCTCAACATCCACCCTCTGTTCTCCCTGAGTCTCAAGACTCTACTCGTCCTTATCCTCTGCCCTTGTCCCCCAACCCCCAAAACCCTGTAAGTAATTCCCCTGCTGCTTACTCAGCCTCTCCACCATTCGAGGAAGCCAGGATGGCCCAGTACCCTCCAGATGACTGTCCAATGGCACACACAGCCCCTCCTTCCCTAGAGGAAGCTGGCCCGGCTAAAAAAACTCAGAGAACTCGCCAACGTTTTCACACCTGCCTACTTGGGATGACTGCCAACAACTCCTAGGGACTCTCTTCACGACAGAGGAATGAGAGGAAAAACCTCCTGGAAGCTAGAAAAAAATATCCTCGGACTTGAAGGGCGACCAACACAACTTCCCAACATAATCAAAGCCGGCTTCCCCTTAAACCAACCCAACTGAGACCCCAAAACCTTTGAAGATAGGGAGCATATGTCCAATTATTGCCAGGCTCTAATAGCGGGTATCCAAGGGGCTGCTAGGTGACCAACTAATTTGGCCATGGTAAGAGAAATTATTAAAAGGCCTGATGAATTTACCTCTATGTTTCTAGAGAGAATTATGGAGGCATATAAGAGATATACTCCTTTTGATCCTCAGGCAGCAGATCAAAAGGCATCTGTCATGATGGCCTTAATTGGGGAAACTGCCATGGATATTAAAAAAAAAAAGTTAAAAGAGAGATTTAGTCAGAGAAGCCAAAAAAATATACTATAAAAGAGAAACAGGGAAAAAGAAAGGGAGCAAAGGGATGATGAGAGAAGCAAAAGAAAGACTAAGGCATTGACTTAGATCCTGGTCACAACAAGAAAGAGGCCAGAAATTAAGACATAAGGTGACAGGAAGGGATACCTGGGCCCGTGCCAGAGGCCACCCCTGGCCTCAGATCAATGTGCCTACCGTAAAAAAAAAGGACACTGGGCCAAAGAGTGCCCTATAAAGAGACAGACACGCCAGCCAGCCATTCTGACTCTGGAGGATGACTAAGAAAGTTGGGGCTCAGATTCCTTCCCCTAGCTCAGGGTAACTTTTGAAGAGTAGGGGACCCCAGTAAACTTTGAAATGAATACAGGAGCAGTATACTCAGCCATTAGGGCCCCATTGGGCCGTCTATCAAATAAAAGGTCTGTAGTTCAAAGGGCTAATGGCAGTAAATATCGGGCTTAGACTACTAAGAGGACCATGGACCTGGGGAAAGGAAAAATCCATCACTCCTTCCTAGTAATCCCAGAATGCCCGCACCCATTGATGGGCAGATATCTGCTCACCAAGCTCTGGGCCAAAATAACTTTTAACCCTGGAAGCCTCCAAAAGAAATTTCTAAATCCTTCAGTAAAAACTCCTATAGTCACGGCTGTAACTATATTAGTAGAAGATAAACATCCACTCTTCACACCCCCCAAGACTGATCAAACAGGCAAGCTACCGCAGAAATGGATAACAGATTACCCAGATGCCTGGGCAAAAACTGCTGTGTTAGGCCTGGCCGTGAAACAACCTCCAATAACAGTTGAGTTAAAAACCTCAGCCTCCCCAATCAATGTCAAATAATATCTTCTAAGCATAAAAAGCTAAAGATGGGATAAGGCCCTATATTCAGAAATATCTGGCCTTAGGGGTCCTAAGGCCCTGTCAATTGGCCTGGAACATTCCCCTGTTATTAGAAGAAAAAGCCAGGAACCGGGGACTATCAACCTGTTAAAGACCAAAGAGAGATCAACAACAGAGTGCAGGACATTCACCCCACAGTACCTAATCTGTTCAAACTGCTTAGCACTCTGAACCCTGAGCAGAAATGGTATACTGTTCTGGACTTAAAAGAAGCTTTCTTTTGCTTGCCTCTGCATAAAGATAGTCAGTTGCTGTTTGCTTTTGGGTGGGTAGACCCAGAAACCGGAAAGTATAGTCAACTAAGTTGGACTAGACTCCCAGAGGGGTTCAAAAACTCCCCCACTCTCTTTGATGAAGCCCTCCACAGAGATCTCAACAATTTCAGAACTACACACCCCGAAGTCACCCAGCTTCAATACGTGGATCACCTGCTACTGGCATCCAACACCAAGGAAAACTGAACTGGGACCCAAGCACTATTATCGGAGCTTGCTCAACTCGGGTATAGAGCGTCTGCCAAAATTGCCCAATTTGCCAGCAAGAAGTAATCTTCCATGACTATTTCCTCAGGGGCGGTAAACGATGGCTCACTGAGCCCAGAAAACAAACCGTTGAGCAGATACCAACCCCATCTTACAGCAGACAACTAAGAGAGTTTCTTGGGATTGCTGGGTTTTGCAGGTTATGGATAAATGGGTTCGCGTCCTTAGCTGCTCCTTTATACCCACTGTTAAAGGAAGATGCCCAATTCCAATGGACCCCTGAGTAACAGGTAGTTTTAGATAACATCTAAGGACACTGACACTGAACGCCTCAACTTTACTGAGCTCAGCCTGCAATTACAGAAAGCCCTACACTAAGTTAAAAATGTACGTCAACTCACTCACCTTGGTTCAAAGAAACTGCAGGCACTCCTGTAGGATTAAGAACAGAGTTTTCCACTAACCAACACACAGCGAAAGAAAAAAACTGAACCGGTAACAAAAGCCTGTTGGGTCAGTCAATTGTTTAATGCTTACCCTTCCAAGTTTCTTAGAGGAAAGCACCTATGAGGAACCAGACCAGGACAATTCTGGGAAGTGGACATTACTGAAATTAAGCCAGCAAGGTATGGACTTAAATATCTCCTAGTCTTTGTAGATACATTTTCAGGATGGATTGAAGCCTTACACACACACACACACACACACACACACACACACACAGAAAAAAAAAAGAAAAAAAAAAAAAACAACGGCCCAAATGGTTCTCAAGAAGATCCTGGAAGATATTTTTCCAAGATATGGTCTGTTTAAGGTAATAGGGTCTGATAATGGACTTGTGTTCATGGCCCAGGTAAGTCACGTGTGGATTAATTGTAAGTTACATTATGCTTATATACCCCAGAGCTCAGGAGAGGTAGAAAAAATAAATAGAACCATTAAAGAGACCTTAACAAAATTAAGCTTAGAGACTGGCATAAAAGATTGGACTATGCTCCTGCCTTATGCACTGTTTCATGCGAGAAATACTCCCTCAGTTTCTTTGTGTAACCTCACCCCCTATGAAATTCTCTATGATGCCCATCATCCAGTAAGGGACCTAATCCCCAACTCTAAGGCCTAACAATCCCTTCCACACCCCTTGCTTGACAGACTTAAAGCCATTGAAAGAACTCAGTGATAACAGTGGAAACAGCTGGCCACTGCCTACCAACCTGGGGACGAGGGGTTTCCACATCAATATCAAGTAAGAGACTTCGTCTACATAAGACAACATCAGGTGTCATTCCTAGAACCCCGCTGGAAAGGAACATACCAGGTGCTACTTATAACACCTACAGCGGTAAAAGTAGACAGAATCACTTTTTGGATCCATGCCTCTCATCTAAAGCCTTCGCTGTGTCCAGACTCTGGTTGGAAACTGGAAAAGACTGGTAACCATTTCAAATTTCGTATTCGCTCTGTGGACAAGACTGTAGACTCTCAACTTGGCCACCAGTACTCCTAACCCTCATCAGCCTGTTCAGCAGTGAAGGCTGATCTCAAATCCTACTAGACAAGAAGTATGGTATATCTCGCATACAGCCCCCTTAGGGACCTGGTGGCTATCTCTCCACCCAGACATTTTTCAGCTTGGTATACGTCTTTCCTATTGAGATAACCCTGATGAAGAGGATCCCACTAAAGTTTCATTAAATCCCTTCCGTTCCATAGATAATTGAAACAAACATTATGGATGCACAGAAACGCGAGCCAGATTCAGGTTGGCTAGCCTAGATTATGATGTATGCCCGGCGGACTATCAAAGCCACAAACAGCCATGGCTGTGTGGGGGAAAAGCCAACTTCTTGTGTAACTCATGGGGATGTGAGCATACCGGGGCTGCCTGGTGGAACCCAAACTCCTCATAACATTCAGTACACAGCATTGGCCATATTACCAATTAGACAACCAAAAGCTATGGCCCCCAGAGGGTTCTCTAGATCCTCAAATTCTGTGTGACATTTTTAACTTCGGCAAGTGCTCAAAAGGGGAAAATTCCCCTATGCGGAATCCTTTTCCCTCCTTCACTCACATCCTGTACTATGCTTCTCCAATAGTTCCTCACCCTCAGTCTTCTGCTCTAGAGTCTCTGCTGTCACTCCCACCTCAGCAACGTGATTTCTCACCTCCAATTACTAGATCAAAAACCTAAACCTCCGCCAGTTCTCAGACCATTGCCCCCTTGCTGAGGTAGCAGGTACCGAGGTACCCCTCCACTCACTCACTCCTCTCTTTTTCTGTCTGTGCCTGCACTAGGTTCCACCAAGTCCTCTAAGAAGCTAAACCAAAGCTCAAACCAGCTGAGAAGAGCCCTCAGACCCCTCTCCAAGATGTAATAAAAATGGCCTTTAAAGTTGCTTTGTCATCACTGAAAACAGGTTTCTAAAAATTTAAAGTCCCTCAGGGGTTTTTGGAATACTCACTCCCATCTTCACCTCTGCTCTACCTGTTCTACTGCTCAAGTTTTGTTCTAGGAAAATCCCAAACCCCTTTTCCATTATTCTTTTACATCTCATCTTCCTCATTCTCAGATCCACGGAGCTGCTCTCAGCCTCACCTTCCCAGTCTTCCCCCTCTGTACCAGGTCCATAGATATGTCTTAAATAACCTTCTCCAGAAGTCTTCACCGAGGCTTACATTAGGTCTTTCAGCAAAAGAGTCCCTCTGAAAGAGTTCAATGTAGATAAACTTCCACTTTTCGTGTTGCCCTGTTCTACTTGGCCACTGGCTGGAAAAATCACCACCCCTAAGCTTGACACCGCCTTACTAGGTTTTCACAAAATATGTGAACAATGCCTCTGGCCTTGAGCTGGGGCTTCACAGAGATGACTACATTTCTAAGATAAAAAAGTTACCAACTGGGCTTCATGGTGACAGCTGGCAGGGAGAAAAAAAAGAGACAAAAAAGCTCTCCCTTTCCAAGGTGTCCTTGAAAAGTTAACTTGCCCAGAACAGAGGAACAAAAACAGAAACAAAAACTGATTTTTGTGAATTTCTACAGACTGTGAACTTCTGATCCACTTCCCTTACACGTTGGGTACAAATTCTAAAACTACCAAAACTTGGGGTTCAGGGGATTAATTGATTACAACAGAAGCAATGCCCTCTAAATCCGGATGCAACCAAATAAGGCTGTTTTCCTGTGTTTGGTGCTATCTTAGGTCCCTTTCCTTGTCCATCCCTACAACAGTATAATTCTATACACTTTAACATTATTTATGTTTTCATAAAATGGTCAATATATGTGATTAATTATGTAATGATGCAGATGTTTTCCAGAGTTCTCTATCATGACGTAGGTTCATTTAAAGATCAAATAGGGGGGCATACAACCCGGTTCCAGCGGGAACCTGTATCCCTCACTTTAGCCATCCTATTAGAAATAATAGTTGCTTAAGGGTAGGGCTAGTCCATGAGACACAACAAAGACACAATTAGAAGCAGAAATAGGCCAAACCTTAAAGACATTAAAAACCGACATCACAGCTTTACAGGAATTTTAACCTCTCTCTTTCTGAAGTTGTTTTACAAAGCAGGCGAGTGTTGGACCTCCTCTTCATTAGAGAAAGGTGCCTTTTTGCTTGCATTGAGGGAAGAATGTTGTTTTTGTGCCGACAATACTGGAGTTGTAAAAGAATCTATGAATAAATTAAGAAAACGACTTGAAGAGCGTCAAAGAGAGACAGAGGCCCCAAAAGGGAGGTTTGAGTCTTGGTTCACATAGTGACCTGATTAACTGCGCTTTTATCTGTCATGGCCGGTCCATTAAAATTCCTCATATTACTGCTAACTGTAGGACCCTGTTTGCTCAACCGTGTAGTTTTCTTTCTAAACCAAATCGAACCTGTTATTAATCCTAACCATACACTGTTCTCTCAATCTAATTTTACAGAAGAGCAGGGACAGAATTGGTATTAAAATACAGGAAAATAGAGGATCTTCCACCTGCTGAAAACCTCAAAGGTCCACGTAGAAATGATCCCTGGAGAAGATGTAGGCAAGTATGAAGGACCTGAGAGAGCAAAAGTCTTCCATGGCAAACAACCTGCTCAGGATGAAGGGATGTGTCTGAATCAGCCATTCTCTTCTTAATGTAGAGAAGATGGTCCAAAGCAGGCATGTGTTGAGAGCTGCTCCTGCATGCCTATGGTTGACATACCTCTCTGACCTGTGAAAGTGTCACAGGAAGTAAGAGCAGCCTCCCTCTCATGGAAACCTTGGAAGCAACTGTTAGGACAAAGTTGTTGCCAAGGCAGTGACCTCATTCAGTTCCAAAATTAAGTGACTTCACCTAACTTCCTTGGTGATGGAACTCTCTGAACTTGGAATCCAGGAAGCCAGGCACCCAGAGCCAGTCCCAGTCCCAGTCCCAGTGGTCAAACTTATTTTGATTTACCAAGGACAGACTCAGTCTTTCTTGGGACCTACTGATGTAAGGATGGCCAAATGGAAGGAAAGCTATGAAGAGGGGCCTTTCCTGAGAAAGCACGCAGTGGCTCACCGCAGCTCCTGACAACTTCACAGAGTTGGCCAAAAGACCAGATTTGAGACAGAACAGGCTATTTCCAGGGAACATAATAAGGCCCACCAGACAGAGGACACTCCGGATAGTCACAGACCTACTTGGGGGAAGGAGGTGCCTTTGTGGTGTGGGTGTGGGTTTGTGGTTTTGTCTCATGTTCTGAGAATAGGTATGAAAGGCGGTTTGTTTTGTTTGGAGTGAACTGTTTCTAGTAAGTCGTTTGACAAGGCGAGAATTTCTATGTCTGTGTATCCCACTGTGTCCGTGGTTGTAGACATTAGAAAACAGAATGCATCAATTAATATGTCCTGTCTAGTAGAAAGCTTCACAGCATTCATCCTGCCCTATTTATGAATGGACTGCAGCTTGCCTTATTGATGTGCAACACCTGCTATCTTCCTTAGTTTCTGTTTTATTCCTGAATTCTGGCCACTCTCCAGAATAGGTTCATGGTTTTCTGTTTAAGATATGTACAACCTCGAAGCTCTGTGACATGACCATGTCCTGTATAGCTGAAGGGAATGGTGAGCATCTCAGAAAACTCAGATATCAGTGTGACCAGGAAAGTCTTAGTGGAGAAACCCTGCTTGGGGCCTTTTGTTTACCTACTCTTCTGTTGCCCTGAATGTCAGGAAGGTCTTTTCCTCAGTCCACCACTTTGTGAAGCCTGAAGAAAACAGTTTTCAAATGGAAATGAATGGGCATTACCTGTGGCTCTTTGCTTAATTGCTTTGGAAAGGATGTGTCTGAATCAGCTTATTTACCCTGTGTGAGGCTGTGGCTTAGATTCTCAGGTCCTGATGGATCTAAAGAAAGATCCCATGTGTACATCCAAAACCAAAATGGCCAAAAGAGCAGTCCTTGTGGATGAAGTCTCTCGCCTTCCTCTGTAACTTTCCTGACCTCCATCAAGTCAGATTAGGGATCCTTTGTGTCAAATGAGTTCTTCAAAGCCTTGCAGAGTCTAGCCCATAGTTGCTTGGGTTTTCTCAAGACTCCAATTCACATAAAGAATCCAAACCCCACAGTCATTTGGCCTCAAATTGAAGAAGCAGAGCAGTATTAACGGGAGGCCTATTTAATCTCTTCTGGTTCACAAGAAGGGTGTCCAGGCCACCCTGAATTTAGGCAAATTAGGTGCAAAAGAGCTTATTTTGGACACGGTCTTGGGCTATGCCCCTTATGGAAAACTCCAGCCATAGTGGAGTTTATTGTGAGTGTCTATATGGAAGAAGATGGGCGCCACGTTGGAGTGTTTTGGTTTAAATTGTGGTCGTTTGGGTGGCAGTTGGAAGAGATGACTTGGTCCACAAGTTCTTGAATTCTGGTGTGATTCCCTTAGAGTCTGAGTTCTTCAACTGACCTCAGAGAAGTATTGCCATGAATAGTGTTGAGATTTTTGGAAGCCAGGCATGAGCATCACCCTTGGAAACTGAGTTCTAGGCCCAGGGTGGCTTTCCACAGAGCACTGAGCCTCTCAGCCAGGATACCACAAATTTTATTCTGAAAGACTTGGCACCCATAGTTGAGAGTCAAAACTCATATGGACCTCACATTGTAGACCTAAATGGGCATAGCATCATATGATCTTTTGGCCACTCTTTGGGAAGCCTTACCTGTGAGTGTTCTCCAGAGATTTCATTGAAATGAGCTTCCTAACCATTTAATGGTTCCTGAAAAAATTGAAACTCACAGTGCCTCCAACTTCATCCTTAAAAGATGGCTAGATAAATACCATGAAATTTTTGAATTTCCCTTCACCAGGTGGCACTGGAAAACCTTTTGATGTCCTGTTGCTGATCATGAATATACCAGACAGTGCCTTGATTGACTGGGTTTCATGTAAATGGTGTAGAACAGAGATGCCAGTAAGTTGGACTTTGTTGAGTAGTAGGTTAGAGCAGTGGTGGGCAGGTATGTGATAAAACATCTGTGGTGGGGCCATGTGAATCTTCCATTGGCTTCCAAATGGCTTGTGACTGACATGGTGCAGCCAGCAGAACCTTCCATGTAAAGGCAAGTTGTTATATGAAGAGGTTTCAGGACATTGTTCAGAATCAGGTTGGTATGGTCAAGGGGGCAAGATATGTGGGATAGGATCCTGTTTCTTGTATCCTCCTGCAAAACTTGACCCACCATACATGACAGAACTTCCTCTTGCATTGTGACCCAGTTGAACTCCTTGTATTTTGTGAAGCAAATACCAAACTCTCAGTGCAGCAGGAAGAAACACCACGAAAATGGAAGATGACCATATGCCTTCACAGTGCACACCGGCACACATTTAGCCCCCAGTGGCCACAGTTTATCTAAAAAGAGAATTCAGCACTGCTGCCTCATGTACATTGGGAAACAATAAACCATGTCCTCCAGGTCCCATAGATGCAGACCAAGCTTTTATGGTCTCCCTAGAAAGGAAGCTAAAGCTCTTGACAACAACATATTTTTCAAGTGCCCAACCTCACAGGCAGTTTCTCAAGAAGTCTCTAGGCCAGCAGACCTCCATGTTTGTGGAGTTTTTACCCTGTCCCATACTTTTGGAATCTACTCTACCACTTCCAAGGTTGTGAGCTCCTGAGCATATTGCATTCCACAAATTTATTCACAGATTTTCTAAATCTTCTCCTCTAATTGTGTCTTACTTGGGGTGAAGGGATTGTCAAGGCATTGTTCTGGTTGAGAGTGGGAATAATTTTGTGTAGCACATATTTACATACACATTGGATTCATTGTTCAATTTTCCATTCGAAATACTGAATCCTTGACACTAACCCATACCCTACTAGACTCTGACTATTAATTCTAATATGATGGAGAAAAATAACTGAAACAAAATAGAAATACTAGCACTTCAGAAGAGGCATGGTGTATAGTTGGTCTTGCCTTTTGCATGATATAGGGTAGGAGTTATAAATCTTGTCAATTTTTTGTTGAAATAGTTCTGCATGTGTTTTTAAAGTTAACACATCTGTGAATTCCTGTCTCCATTTTTCTGTAGCCTATTCAGCACATGTATTTTTATACGCACATATAGAATCCTACCTGGTATCACACGTATATTCTTGAGAGGTGGCTAACTTGGCAGATACAAAGTGTGAGAAGAGATCACTCCTCATTAATACTTTTGGAACTGAAAATTCAGACTATGAGTGAGCTTCTTAGTTCAATAACATTATACATAAATCCATGTTCAGTAAAATTAATATTTTTGGATCTGTGGATGATATATATTTCACAATGAATTTTAATTGGCATATATATTGCTACTTTTTAATGTCTCTGTGTGTGTTTTGTGTGTGTGTGTGTGTGTGTGTGTGTGTATATATATATATATATATATATATATATATATATATATATACTCTCTAGATTTTTCAAAATATAAAATATATGTGTCCTATTATACACTCCCTAAATTCATTCTCGTTCATGTATGTGGTTTTATATTAAACTTTTCATAAGATTATTTTAAAAATATTCATCCACCTGAAATACATATTTGTGTTCTAGTACTAAAAAGTTACTTCAGTGAATGGTGCAAACAAATCCTTATATTTTTACAGTAGCTGACCCACTTTAACATCAATGCAAGTAGATTCCTATGGGACATGATGTGTATTTTGACGTTCATTTTTATTAAACACTGGTACATTACTATTTCTGCAGTTTTTGTACATCATAGAATATACATTTCATCCACAAGTTCACAAATTTAAAGAAATTTTTAGCACATTCAATCACTTCCTGCTTCAGAACATATGTATTCCTTCTTGTTTTTGACTGGTCATTTCATGAGACTTCTTTCCAAACACATTATTTTCGATTTCCATAATCAATTTTGAAGCAAAATTCACACACTCTTTATGATAAACCACAACCGTAATATTACCATTAGATGTATTACTGGTTGGAATGAATGTATATATATCAATATATGATTCCTGTGTATTTTCAGATATCAATTCAATCCATTATTTAAAGTTGGAACAAGTTATATTATTTATTCGCAGTATGGTCTATTCATGCATTATCTCTATATTCATACATACATGGTACACCTATATGTACCTCCAATACTAATTTATACCCCTTCAAAATATTGCTCCAAGAAATGGTGCAAGAAAGACTCATGTCACCTGATGTACATATACGTTTCATCACAGTAATATTCTGGCCACAAAATGCAAAGTCACACTTACGATTGTACCAAAGCCTAAATGGAATGTGAGTATGGGTTATGAAAATCACCCATGTCCACGTTGCCTAATGCTCTCAAATGTCAATCCTATTGGTGACTACATATTTGTTACTTCCTAAGATTATGTATTCAATCTCAAGCCTGTTGAAAATGTCTATTGCTATCACTCACTTTATACTTTGCCTGATTTCCTAATGTCGCTATTGATATCTGCTTTCCTACATATTTTCCCCATTTCATCACTGTGACTGACTCTTCACATGTGCTGACATTTACATTTTCTGTCTACCTGAAAACCTATTGCTAAAGATCTATTTGTCCAAATGCTATACTCACACTTTTTTCTAATCCTACCAACTATCTTCCTAATCCTACCGACTCTCCCTCTTTAAATGGTTGTTCTCCTCAACATTCAATCATCCAAGGTATCAGGTCCTATGCCATTGTGTATAGATTTATCTGAGACATCTGTGCAGAACATAATTAAATGCTAAGTATCCCAATCAAGGACCTAATGCCCTTCTTGGCTTCAAATGTTACCGAGATTTCTGTTTTCATTCATATATTTCACCTATATAATCTTATATATATCGCAGGTTCCCAATACCATTATTCATCCAGCAGAATGATCGTAACCCAAATCAAACATGTTATTAACCGTAACCATACACTGTTCCCTCAATCTAACTTTACAGAATAGCAGGGACAGAGTTGGTCTTACAATACAGGAATGTAGGAGATCTTCAACCTGCAGAGAACCTCAAAGGTCCATGCAGAAATGATCCCTAAAGAAGATGTAGGCAGCTATGAAGGACCTGAGAGTGCGAAAGTCATCTTTCATGACAAAAAAAAAAAAAAAAGTCAGGATGAAGGGATGTGTCTGAAGCAGTCTCTCTCTTCTTAATGTAGAGAAGATAGACCAAACCAGGCTTGTGTGGAGAGCTGTTCCCGGGTGCCTGTGGTTGATATTCCATTCTAGCTTGTGAAAGTGTCATAGGAAGTAGGGGCAGGATCCATCTCAGGGACCCTTGGAAGCAACTGTTAAGACAAAGTGGTTGCCAAGGCAGTGACCTCATTCAGTTCTAGACGAAGTGACCTATGTCACTTTCTTGTTGATGGAACACTCTGAACATGGGATCCAGGAAGCCAGGCACCCTGAGGCAGTCCCAGTCCAAGTCCCAGTGGTCTCAAATGTTTGGATTTAAGAAGGACAGAGTCAGTCTTTCTTGGCAACTAAATTGAAGATGGACAAATGCCAGGAAAGCTCTGAAGAGGGGCTTTACCTGAGAAAACAGGCAGTGGCTCACCACTGGCTCCTGATAACATCACAGTTTTGGCCAAGGAGACCAGATCTGACATAGCACAGCCCGTTTCGGGGGAACATAGTATGGCCCACCAGTCAGAGGACGCTCTGGATAGTCACAGACCTATTTGGGGAAAGAAGGTGCCTTTGTGGGTGTGTGTGTGTGTGTGTTTTTGATTTTGTCTCATGTTTTGAGAATATGTAGGAAAGTCGGTTTGTTTGGTTTGGAGTGGACTGTTTCTAGTAAGTCCTTTGAGAAGGCGAGTGTTTCTATGTCTGGATATCCCACTGTGTCCGTGGTTGTAGACAATAGAAAAGAGAATGCATCAATAGATGTGTCCTGTCTAGTAGAAATCTTCGCAGAATTCATCCTGTCCAATTTATGAATGGACTGCAGGTTACCTTATGGATGGGCAACACCTACTACCTTCCTACATTCGTGATTTCTTCCTGAATTCTGGCCACTCTCCCATAGGCTCATGGTTTTGTGTTCAAGATATGTATCTCCTCCACAATCTGGGACATGGCCATGTACTGGATAGCTGAAGAGAATGGTGAATATCTCAGAAAACTCAGATATCAGTGTGACCAGGAAAGTCTCAGTGGAGAAAATCTGCTTTGGGATTTTGCTTACCTATTGTTCTGTTGCCCTGAATGTAAGGAAGGTCTTTGCCTAAGGCCCCACATTTCCAATGCCTGAAAAAAACAGTTTTCAAATGGAAATAAATGGGCATCACCTGTGGCTCCTGGCTTAATTGCTTTGCAAAGGGATATGTCTGAATCAGCCTCTCAGTGCAGTTTGAGATTATCGCTTAGATTCTCAGCACCTGATGGATCTAAAGAAAGATCCCATGTGTGCATCCAAATCCAAAATGGCCAAAAGAGAAGTCATTGTGATGAAGTCTCGTGCCTTCCTCTGTAAGGTTCCTGATCTCCATCAAGTGATAACAGGGATCTTTGGGTCAACTGAGTTCTTCAAGCCCTGCAGAGGCTAGCCCATAGGTGCTTGGGTTTCCTTATGACTGCAAATCACATAAAGAAACTATACCCGACAGTCAGTATGCCTCAAATTGGAAAAGCGGAACAGTATTAATGGCATGCCTCTTTGATCAGTCCTGGTTAACATGAACGTTGTCCAGGAAACACTGACTTTAGACAAATGAAGGGCAAGGGAGCTTATTTTGACATTGTCTTGGGCTGTGTGCCTCATAAAAACTTCCAGCCAAGGTTATGATGAGTGACTATATGGAAGAAAATGAGGGCCATGTGGGAGTGTTTTGGTTTTAATTCTGGTCATTGGTGTGGCGGTTGGAAGAGATGACAGGGTCAACTGGTCTTGAACTCTGGTGTGTTTCCACGTAGAGACTGAGTTTTGAAACTGATCTCAGAGAAGTATTGCCATGAATTGTGTTGGGATTTTAGGAGGCCACGCATGAGAGTCGCCCTTGGAACCTGAGATCTAGGACCAGGGTGGCTTTCCACAAAGAACTGGGAATCTCAGCCTGGATATCACATGATTTTATTCTGAAAGACTTGGCAGCCATAGTTGAGAGTCAAAAGACATAGGACCTCACATTGTAGACCTCAATGGTCCTGGCTTCAAGTGACCTTTGTCCACTCTTTGGAAAGCCTTGCCTGTGAGAGTTCTCTAGAATTTTCTTTGAAATGAACTTTCTCAACATTTAATGGTTCCTGAATAATTGAAATCCACAGTGCATCCAACGTCATCCTTGAAAAATGGCTAGATAAATAACACGAAATTTTTGAAATTTCCATGACCAGGTGGAACTGCAGAAACTTTTGATGTCCTGTTGCTTACCATGAGTGTACCAGACAGTGCCTTGATTGACAGGGTTTCATGAAATTTGTTTAGAACAGAGAAGCCAGTATTTTGGAGCCTGCTGAGTAGTGGGCCTAGAGCAGTGGTGGAGAGGTGTGTGATAAAACATCATGGTGGGGCCATTTGTATCTGTCATTGGCTTCCAAATGGCTTGTAACTGACAGAGTGCAGACATCAGACCCTTATATGTAAAAGCATCTTGTTATATGGCGTAGTTTCAGGGCAATGTTCAGAATCAGGTTGCTATGGACAAGCGGGCAATCTTTGAGAGATAGAAGCCTGGTAGGTGAATTTTCTTGCAGACCCTGACCCACCACACGTGACAGAACTACCTCAAGCACTGTTTCCCAGTTGAACTCCTTGTATTTCGTGAAGCATGAACCAAACTCCAAGTGCAGCAGCAAGAAACACCACGAAAAGTGGAGGATGACCAAATGGTTTCACAGTCCACACGGGGAGACAATAAGCCCCCAGTGCCCACAGTTTACCTACAAAGAGAGAATTCAGCACTGCTGCCTCGTGTTCATTGGAAAATAAGAAATGTTGTCCTCCAGGTCTCATAGATGCAGACACAGCTTTGAGGGTCTCACTACAAAGGAAGCTTAACTCCTGACAACAACCTACATTTCAGTGCCCAATTTCACTGGCAGTTTCTCAAGAAGTTTTAGGCAAGCAGAGCTTCATGTTTGTGGAGTGTGTACCCTGTCCTTACTTTTGGAAACTCCTATTCCACCTCCAAGTTTGTGCACTCCTGAGCATTTTCTATTCCAGAAATGTAATCACAGATTTTGTAACTCTTCTACTCTAATTGTGTCTCCCTTGGGGCGAAAGTAATGACAAGGCATTGTTCTGGATGAGAGTCAGAAGATTAATTTTTCTATTTTCCATTTGAAATTCTGAATCCCTGACACTAACCCATATTCTACTAGACTCTGACTACTAATCCAAATATGATGGAAGAAAATAACCCAAACAGTACATAAATACTTGCAGTTCAGAGTTGGACTTGCCTTTTGCATGATAAAGGGTAGGTGTTATAAATCTATTCAATATTTAATTGAAATAGTTCTCCATGTGTTTTTAAAGTTAACAAATATGTGATTACTGTCTCCCATTCTCTGGAGCTTATTCAGCACATGTATTTTTATATGCACCAATAGAATCCTACAAGGTATCACACGTACATCCTTGTGAGGTATATGACTTAGCAGATACAAAGTGTGAGAAGTGATCACTCCTCCTAAACGTTGTTGGAACTGAAAATTCAACCTATGGGTGAGCTTCCCAGTGGAACAACAATATACATAAACCCATGTTCACTAAAATGAATGTTTTTGCATCTTTATGATATATATTTCATGATGAATTTCGATTGGCATATATATTGCTACTTTTTAATGTCTGTGTTTGTGTGTGTGTGTGTGTGTGTGTGTGTATATATATGTATATATATATATATATATATATATATATATATATATATATATACACATATATATACTCTCCATATTTTTAAAAATATGAAATATATGTGTCTTATATACACTCCCTAAATTCATTCATGTTCATGTATGTGGATTAATAATCAACTTTTCACAAGATTATTCTTAGAAATATTCATCCACCCGAAATACATATTTGTTTCCTAGTACTGAAAACTAACTTCAGTAAAAGGTGCATACAAATCCTAATATGTCTACTTTAACTGACCCAGTTTAACATCAATGCATGTAGGTTCCTATGGGACATGATGTGTATTTTGACATTAATTTTTATTCCACACTGGTACATTACTATTTCTTCAGTTTATGCAAATCTCAGTATATATATTTTATTCACTAGTTAGCAAATTTATAGGCATTTGTTTCACTTTCAATCACTTCCTGCTCCAGAACACATGTATTCCTCTATGTTTCTTGACTGGTCTATTCATGAGACTTTTTTCCAAATATATTATTTTCGATTTCCATAATCAATTTTGAACCAAAACTCACACACCCTTCATGATAAACCATAATCCTAAGATTCTCGTTAGATATATAACTGGTTGGAATGAATGATTGCATATCAATATAAAATTTCTTATAAATTTTCAGATATTTATTCAATCCATTATTTAAAGTGGATCCAGTTATATTATTTATTCACAGTATGGTCTATTCATGCATTATGTCTATATTCATTGAAACAGGGTACACCTATTTGTACCCCCATACTAATTTGTAAGTCTTCAAAATATTGCTCGCAGAATTGGTGGAAGAAATACTCTTTCCACCTGATCTACATACACATTTTATTACAGAAATATTCTGGACACAAAAAGCAAAGGTCACACTTAAAATTGTACCAAAGCGTAAATGGAAAGTGAGCATGGATTACTAAAAACATCCATGTCCAGGTTGCCTAATGCTCTCAAATATCAATTCTATTTTTGACTACATATTTGTTTCTTCTTAAGGTTATATATTCAACTTCAAACCTGTTGAAAATGTCTAACCCTATCACACAATTTACACTTTGCTTGATTTCCTAATGTCTCTATTGATATCTGATTTCCTATATTTTTCCCCAGTTCATCATTGTGACTGACTCTTCACATGTGCTTACATTTACATACACTCTCTACCCGAAATCTTATTGCGAAAGAACTTTTGGTCCAAATCCTATACTCATTCTTCTTTCTAAACCTACCAACTACCTTCCTAATCCTACCGACTATCAGTTTTTGACTGGATGTTCTCTTCAACATTCAATATCCAAGGTACAAGGTACGATTCCAGTGTATATTGATTTATCTGAGACATCTGTGCTGCACATTACTCAAAGCTAAGTATCCCACTCAAGTCCCCAATGCCCTTCTGGGCTTCAAATCTTACCTAGATTTCTGCTTTCATACTTATGTTTCACATATATACTCTTGTAAATATTGCATTTTGCCAATACCATTATTCATCCCGCAGAATGATTTGTAACCCAAATTGAACATGTTATTAACCCTAACCATACACTGTTCCCTCAGTATAACTTACTTAAGAGCAGGGACAGTGTGGGTCTTACAATATAGGAATGTAGATGATCTTCCACCTGCTGAGAACATCAAAGATCCATGGAGAAATGATCCTTGCAGAAGATAAAGGCAGCTATGTAGGACCTGAGAGAGCAATAGTCATCTTCCATGGCAAACAACCTGGTCAGGATTAATTGATAGTCTGAATCAGCCTCTCTCTTCTTAATGAAGAGAAGATGGACTGAACCAGGCCTCTGTGGAGAGCTGTTCCCTGGTGCCTATGGTTGATATACCATTCTAACTTCTGAATGTGTCCCAGGATGTTGGGGCAGCCTCCATCTCATGGGAACCCTGGATGAAACTGTTAGCACAAAGTGGTTACCAAGGTAGTGACCATATTCAGTTCCTGAAAGAAGTGACCTCACTTCACTTCCTTGGTGATGGAATTCTCTGAACCTGGGATCCAGGAAGGAAGGCACCCAGAGCCAGTCCCACTCCCAGTTCCAGTGGGCTAACTTGTTTGCTTTTCCCAAAGACATAGTCAGTCTTTCTTGGTACCTACTGATGTGAGGATGGAAAAATGCCAGCAGAGCTCTGATGAGGGGCCTTTCCTGAGAAAGCAGGTAGTGGCTCACCTTTGGCTCCTGACAACTTCACAGAGTTGGACAAGGAGACCAGATCTAAAACAGCACAGGCCATTTTGGGGGAACATAATATGGCCCACCAGTCAGAAGACACTCCGGATAGTCACAGACCTATTTGGGGGAAGTAAGTGCCTTTGCCGTTGTAGGTGTGAGTTTGTGGTTTTTTCTCATGTTCTGAGAATAGGTAGGAAAAGTGGTTTGTTTGGTTTGGAGTGGACGGTTTCTAGTAAGTCGTTTGACATGGTGAGTGTTTCTAGGTCTGTGTATCCCACTGTATCCGTGGTTGTAGACATTAGAAAAGAGAATGCATCAATGGATGTGTTGTCTCTAGTTGAAAGCTTCCCTGCATTCATACTGCCCAATTAATGAATGGACTGCAGCTTGCCTTATGGATGGGCAACATCTACTATCTTCTAAAGTTCCTGTTTTCTTCGTGAATTCTGGCCACTCTCCAGAATAGGCTCATGGTTTTGTTTCCCAAATATGTAACACAAAAAGATTCTGTGACATGGCCATATACTGGATTGCTGAAGGGAATGGGAGCATCTAAGAAAACTCAGATTTCAGTGTGACCAGTAAAGTCTCAGTGGAGAAACCCTTCTTTGGGCCATTTGCTTACTTCTATTTCTATTACCCTGAATGTCAGGAAGGTCTTTGACTCAGGCCACCCCTTTGTGTAGCCTGAAGAAAACTGTTTTCATATGGAAATGTATGGACATCACCTGTGGCTCTTTGCTTAATTGATTTGGAATGAAATGTGTCTGAATCAGCCTCTTGTCCTTGTATGAGGTTGTGGCTTTGATTCTCAGCACCTGATGGATCTAAAGAAAGATCCCATGTGCTTCCAAAACTAAAATGGCCAAAAGAGCAATCATTGTTGATGAATATTTTTGCCTTCTTGTTTTAGGTTCCTGACCTCCATAAAGTGAGAATAGGGATCCTTTGGGTCAAATGAGTTCTTGAAATCCCTGCAGAGGCTAGCCCATATTTGCTTGGGTTTTCTCATGACTCCAAATCACATAAAGAATCTATACCCTACAGCCAGTAGGCCTCAAATTGGAGAAGTGGAACACTTTAACAGCAGGAATATTTGATCATTCCTGGTTCACAGGAAGAGTGTCCAGGCCATCATGATTTTAGGCAAATGAGGGGCAAGTGAGCTTATTTGGGCTCATAGAAACCTCCAGCTGGAGGTTATGATGAGTGTCTACATGGAAGAAGATGATGGCCCTGTGGTAGTGTTTTGATTTTAATTGTGGTCATTTTTTGGCGGATGGAAGGGATGACTGGGTCCACCTGGGCTTGAACTCTGGTGTGATTCCCCTTAGAGACTGAGTTCTGAAAATGACCTCAGAGAAGTATTGCCATGAATTGTGTTGGGATTTTAGGAGGCCACGCATGAGACTCACTCTTGGAAACTGAGATCTAGGCCCAGGGTGGTTTCCACAGAGGCCTGAGAATCTCAGCCAGGATATCACATGATTTTATTCTGAAAGACTTAGCACCCATATTTGAGAGTCAAAACACACATGGACCTCACATTGTAGATGTCAATTGGCCTGGCTTTAGGAGACCTTTTGGCAACTGTTTGAGAAGCATTGACTGTGAGAGTTCTCCAGAGCGTTCATTGTAATGAACTTTCTCAACACTTAATGGTTCCTGAATGAATTGAAACCCACAGTGCCTCTAACTTCATCCTTGAAAAATTTCTAGATAAATACCATGAAATTTTTGAAATTCCCATGACCAGGTGGCACTGCAGAAACTTTTGATGTCCTGTTGCTGATCATGTGTATACCAGACAGTGCCTTGTTTTTGCCTGGGTTTCATGAAAATGGTGTAGAACAAGAGAAGCGAGTAATTTGGAGCCTGCTGAGTAGGGGGCCTATAGCAGTGGTGGGCAGGTGTGTGATAAAACATCATGGTGGGGCCATGTGAATCTGCCATTGGCTTCCAAATTTTTTGTGACTGATATAGTGCAGACATCAGACCCTTATATGTAAAGGCATCTTGTTAAATGGAGAGTTTTCAGGGCAATATTCAGAATCAGGTTGCTATGGTTATTGGGGCAAGCTATGTGGGATACAAGCCTGGTTGGTGCATTCTCCTGCAGACCCTGACCCACCACACGTGACAGAACTCCCTCCAGCACTGTATCTCAGATGAACTTTTTATGTTTTGTGAAGCAAATACCAAATTCCCAGTGCAGCAGCAAGAAATACCACGAAAAGTGGAGGATGACCAAATGTCTTCACAGTCCCCACTGGGAGACACTTAGCTTCCAATGGACACAGTTTAGCTACAAAGAGAGAATTGAGCACTGCTGCCTCATGTTCATTGGAATATAAGAAACCATGTCTTTCGGTTACATAGATGCAGACCCATCTATGATGGTCTCACTACAAAGGAAGCTAAAGCTCATGACAACAACATATATTTCAAGTGCCCAACCTCAGAGGCCGTTTCCCAAGAATTCTTAGGCCAGCAGGGCTCCTTTTTGTGGAGTGTTTACCCTGTCCTTTACTTTTGGAAACTCCTCTACCACCTCCAAAGTTGTGAACTCCCGAGCATATTCCATTCCATATATGTATTCATAGATTTTCACACTTTTCTACTCTAATTGTGTTTTACTTGGGGCGTAGGTAATGTCAAGGCATTGTTCTGGATGTGAGTGGGAAGATTTTTGTGTAGCACATATTTACATACACATTGGATTAATTTTTCAATTTTCCATTTGAAATACTGAATCCCTGACACTAACCCATACCCTACTAGTCTCTGACTAATAATCCTAATATGATGGTGAAAAATAAGCGAAAAAGAGAAGAAACACAAGCAGTTCAGAGGACGCATTGTGTATAGTTGGAATTGCCTTTTGCATTATATAATGTAGGAGTTATAAGTCTAGTCAATTTTTTTGTTGAAATAGTTCTAAATGTGTTTTTAAAATTAGGAAATATGTGAATCCCTGTCTCCCTTTCTCTGTAGCCTATTCAGCACATGTATTTTTATATGCACATATAGAATTCTACCTGATATCACTCGTATACACTTGTGAGGTGGCTGAATTGGCAGATGCAAATTGAGAGAAGAGTTCACTCCTCCTAAACGCTGTTGGAACTGAAAATTCAACCTATGGGTGAGCTTCCTAGTTGAAAAACATTATACATGAATCCATGTTCAGTAAAATGAACATTTTTCGATCTGTGGATTATATACATTTCATGATGAATTTCTATTGGCATATATGTTGCTACTTTTTTTTTCTTTTATTGGTTGCTCAAAACATTACAAAGCTCTTGAATATCATATTTCATACATTAGATTCAAGTGGGTTATGAACTTCCATTTTTACTCCAAATACAGATTGCAGAATCACATTAGTTACACATCCATATTTTTACATAATGCCCTATTAGTTACTGTTGTATTCTGCTACCTTTCCTATACTCTACTATCCCCACTCCCCTCTCTTCCCATCTTCTCTCTCTACCATACCTACTGTAATTCATTTCTCTCCTTGTTTATTTTCCCACAACCTCTTATATGTAATTTTGTGTAACAATAAGTGTCTCTCTCCATTACCATGCAATTTCCCTCTTCTCTCCCTTTCCCTCCCACGTCATGTTTCTGCTTAATGTTAATCTTTTCTTCATGCTCTTCCTCCCTGCTCTGTTCTTAGTTGCTCTCATTATATCAAAGAAGACATTTGGTAATTGTTTTTTAGGGATTGGCTAGATTCACTAAGCATAATCTGCTCAGTGCCATGCATTTCCCTGCAAATTCCATGATTTTGTCATTTTTTAGTGCTGCGTAATTCTCGATAGTATATAAAAGTCACATTTTTTTATCCATTCATCTATTGAAGGGCATCTGGGTTGGTTCCACAGTGTAGCAATTGTGAATTGTGCTGCTATGAAAATCCATGTGGCAGTATCCCTGTAGTACGCTCTTTTAAGGTCTTCAGGGAATAGTCCGAGAAGGGCAATAGCTTGGTCAAATGGTGCTTCCATTCCCAGCTTTCCCAGGAATCTCCATACTGCTTTCCAAATTGGCCGCACCAGTTTCAGTCCCACCAGCAATGTACAAGAGTACCCTTTTCCCCACATCCTCACCAGCACTTGTTGTTGTTTGACTTCATAATGGCTGCCAATCTCACTGGATTGAGATGGTATTTTAGGGTGGTTTTTATTTGCATTTCTCTTACTGCTAGAAATGGAGAGCATTTTTTTTCATGTACTTGTTAATTGATTCTATGTCCTCCTCTGAGAAGTTTCTGTTCAGGTCCTTGGCCCATTGGGTTATTGGTTATCTTATTGTCTAATTTTCTAAGTTCTTTGTATACTTTGTATATTCTGGATATTAGGGCTCCATGTGAAGGGTGAGGACTAAAAATTTGTTCCCATGATGTAAGCTCCATATTTACCTCTCTTATTGTTTCTCTTTCTGAGAAAAAAATAATTCAGTTTAAGTAAGTCCCATTTGTTGATTCTTATTATTAACTCTTGTTCTTTGGGTGTCCTATTAAGGAATTTGGAGCCTGACCACACAATATGTAGATCGGAGCCAACTTTTTATTCTATCAGACGCAGAGACTCTGATTTGAATCTAGCTCCTTGATCCACATTGAGTTAACTTTGGTGCATGGCAAGAGGAGGGGATTCAGTTTCATTTTGTTGCATATGGATTTCCAGTTTAACCAACACCATTTGATGAAGATGCTATCCTTCCTCCATTGCAGGCCATTAGCTCCTTTATCAAATATAAGATAGTTGTAGCTTTTTGGATTAGTTTCTGTGTCCTCCATTCTGTACCATTGGTCCACCCGCCTGTTTTGGTACCAGTACCATGCTGTTTTTATTATGATTGCTCTGTAATATAGTTTGAAATCTGGTATCGCTATACTGCCTGATTCACACTTCCTGCTTAGAATTTCTTTTGCTATTCTGGGTCTTTTATTTTTCCATTTGAATTTTATGATTGCTTTATCTATTTCTACAAAAAGTTTCTATGGGATTTTGATTGGCATTGCATTAAACCTATAGAGAACTTTTGGTAATATCACCATATTGATGATGTTAGTTCTGCCTATCCATGAACACGGTATATTTTTCCATCTTCTAAGATCTTATTCTATTTCTCTTTTTAGGGTTCTGTAGTTTGCATTATATAAATCTTTCACCTCTTTTGTTAGGTTTATTCCCAAGTATTTAATTATTTGAGGAAATTGGGAATGCAGTGTTTTGACTCATTTTTGTTTCAGAAGTTTTGTCGCTGATATACAGAAATGCCTTTGATTTATTCATGTTGATTTTGTATCCTGCCACATTGCTGCATTCATTTATGAGTTCTAGTAGTTTTTTCTGTAGACCCTTTGGGTCTTCTATGTATAGAATCATGTCATCTACAAATAGTGATAATTTAAGTTCTCCTTTTCCTATTTTTATGCCTTTAATGTCTTTCATCTCTCTAATTGCTCTGGCCAGTTTTTCGAGAACTATATTAAATAGAAGTGGTGATAGAGGACATCCCTGTCTTGTTCCAGATTTTAGAGGGAATGCCTTCAATTTTTCTCCATTCAGAATGATGCTAGCCTGAGGATTAACATAGATAGCTTTTACAATGTCGAGGTAAGTTCCTGTTATCCCTAGTTTTTAAAATGTTTTGAACATAAAGAAATGCTCTACTTTGTTGAATGGTTTTTCTGCGTCTATCGAGATGATCATATGGTTCTTATCTTTAAGTCTATTGATGTTGTGAATAACATTTATTGATTTCCATATATTGAACCCTCCTTGCATCTCAGGGATGAATCCAAGTTGATCATGGTGCACGATTTTTTTGATGTGCCTTTCTATCCAATTCGCCAGTATTTTAATGAGGATTTTTGCATCTAGGTTCATCAGAGATATTGGTCTGTAGTTTTCTTTCTTTGAGGTGTCTTTGTCTGGTTTCAGAATCAGGGTGATGTTGGCCTCATAGAATGAATTCGGCAGAGCTCCCAGTTTTTCTATTTCCTGAATAACTTGAGAAGTATTGGTATTAATTCTTCTTTAAAGGTTTTGTAAAACTCTGCTGTATACCCATCCGGTAGTGGGCTTTTCTTGGTTGGTAGTCTTTTGATTGCTTCTTCTAATTCATCCATTGATATTGGTCTGTTTAAATTGTGTGTTTCCTCCTGACTCAGTCTGGGCAAATCATATGACTTAAGAAATTTATCGATGTCTTCACTATTTTCTATTTTATTGGAATACAGGTTTTCAAAATAATTTCTAATTTTCTTCTGTATTTATGTAGCATCTGTTGTAATATTGCCTTTTTCATCCCGTATGTTAGTAATTTGATTTCTCTCTCTTCTTCTGTTCGTTAGCATGGCTAAGGGTCTGTCTATCTTATTTATCTTTTTGAAGAACCACCTTTTAGTTTTGTTAATTTTTTCAATAGTTTCTTTTGTTTCAATTTCGCTATGATTTTAATTATTTCTTGCCTTCTGCTACATTTGCTGTTGTTTTGCTCTTCCTTTTCTAAGGCTTTGAGATGAAGTGTGAGCTCATTTATTTGTTTTTCTTTTCTATTTTGAGGAATGACCTCTAGGCGATGAATTTACCCCTTAAAACTTCTTTTCATTGTACCCCATAGAATCTGATATGTTGTGTCTGTATTTTCATTTATCTCTAAGAATTTTTTGATTTCCTCCTTTATGTCTTCTGTAACCCATTGATCATTCAGTAACATATTCTTCATTTTGGATGTGATGTATGATTTTTTCTTCCTTCTTTTATCATTGGTTTCCAGTTTCATTCCATTATGATCACAAAAAATTCATGGTATTATCTCCACCCCTTTATATTTACTGAGGGTTGCCCTATGGCATACCATATGGTCTATTTTTGAGAAGGATCCATGTGCTGCTGAGAAAAAAGTATATCCACTTGATGATGATTGATATATTCTATATATGTCAGTTAAGTCTAGGGTATTGATTGCGAGATTGAGTTCTATAGTTTCTTTTTTCAACTTTTGTTTGGAGGATCTGTCCAATGGTGAGAGAGGTGAGTTGAAGTCACCCATAATTATTGTATTGTGGTCTAATTGATTCTTTAACTTGAGGAGAATTTGTTTTATGAACATCGCAGCACCATTATTTGCTGCATGAATATTGATAATTGTTATGTCTTGTCGGTGAATGGTTCATTTGAGCAGTATATAATGTCCTTCTTTATCCCTTTTGATTAAATTAGTCTTGAGGTCGATTTTATTCGATAGGAGGATGGCCACCCCTGCTTGCTTACGAGGACCGTGTGCATGGTATAAATTTTCCCAATCTTTCACCTTCAGCCTGAGTATGTCTTTTCCATTCAGATGTGTCCCCTGGAGGCAATATATTGTTGGATTTTTTTTTTTTTTATTTCAAGTTACAAGCCTTTGTCACTTTATTCGAGAGTTTAAGCCATTTACTTTTAGAGTTACTATTGATATATGGTTTGTACTGCCACCCATGTTTGCTTATATCTTTTTTTTTAAATTAGTTTGTTTCTCCATGATTAGCTTTTCCCCCGCCCTCTGTCATTACTGAGGCACTTCTCACTCATGGTTTTCGTTGTTGATTTTCATTTCTTCCTCGTGTAGTGTTTTGCTCAAGATGCTTTGCAATGCTGGTTATCTGGCTGCAAATTCTTTTAGGTTTTGTTTATCATGAAATATTTTTATCTCGTTGTCTTACCTTAAGCTTAATTTTGCTGGATACATAATTCTTGGTTGGCATCCATTGTCTTTCAGTGTTTGAAGTACGTTGTTCCAGGATCTTCTCACTTCCAGCATCTATGATGAAAAATCCATTGTTAACCTTTTTGGTTTACCCCGGATTGTAATGATTGTAATCTGCCTCCTTTCTCTGGTAGCTTTTAATATTTTCTCTTTGTTCTGTATATTGGATATCTTCATAACAATGTGTCTTGGCATTGGTCTACTGTGATTTTGTGTGCTCGATGTCCTGTAAGCATCTACAATTTGTTTATCCGTTTCCATTTTTATTTCTGGAAAGTTTTCTGTAATTATTTCATTCAGCAGGTTTCTCATTCCCTTGGTTTGAATCTCTGTACCTTCCTCTATCCATATGACTCATTAGTTTTTTTTTATGTTATCCCATATCTCTTGAATGTTTTCTCATAATTTTTTACAGCATTTCTTTGTTGGCTAGACTTTTTTCAAGATGATATATTTTGTCTTCATTCTGTCTTCTACTTGCTCTACACTGTTAGTGATACTCTCAATTGAATTTTTAATTTGGTTTATCATTTCCTTGATTTCTAGAATTATTGTTTGATTTTTCTAATAATCTCTATCTCCTGATAAAGATGCTTAATTTCTTATTTTATCTGTTTATGTAATTTATTTTCAATGCGTTCTATCACTGTTTGTTTTTGCTGTCTCGTATCCTCTTTAAGGTTCCATTCCATCTGTCTAAGGTATTCCTTGAGTTCTTTATATGACCATTTTTCTGATGACTCTAGGTGCTCTTGAATATTTAGGCTGTCCTTCATTGTTCGTACTCCTTTTCTTCCTTGCTTTTTTATGCTTCTCATGTTACTTCTCGTTCTGTTTGACTACTGAGTTACTGCTTACTCTTATAAATTTATTTGATGCTTGAGAGGAAAGATATTAGAAGGGAAGGGAGAAGTCACTAAAGAGAATGAGAGTAGGCAGGTAGAATTCAAGTAAGGGGGAATAAAAAAATTGAAATGAAATGAAAAGACAAAAAAAAATAGAAAATAAAGAAAGAAAATTTTAAGTAATAATGATGATTAAAAAATTGAAAATTAAAATTTAAAATAATAATATTAATAATAATAATAATAAAATAAAAGTAATTAAAAAAATAAAAACATTTAAAAAAGTTAATGAACAACAACAACAAAAATGAAAATGAAAGAAAAAGAAAAAAATACAAATAAAAAAATAGTAATAATACATGCAGTCCTAGAGTTCAATTAACTTCTCTTCCAGTAGGTGGAGCTGTGCGCACTGGGCCAAGCTTCTCCTCTCAATAAGTGGGAACCAATCACTGTGCCTCAGCTCTTCCTCCCAGACTGGGCGGGTCTCCAACCCTGAGTGCCTAGGGCCTTCTCTTGTGCTTCCTCAAGCCAGGCCCCACTCACCTGTGACGCTCACCACAATACTGGTTACAAGCCAGGCCTCTGCTCCTGGTAGCCCTGTTTCCATGAACGCCTGGGCACACTCTCCTTGATTGCCTCCCTCAGACCCTAAGTTTGTAGAGCTTGGGGCTGAGAAACCCCAGCGAATTTGCTTGCCCTTCGGGAGCCATGGCCCCGGTAGGTGGTGTAAGAGACCTCAATTGTCAGCACTGGTGGGAGCGGTAGCCGGCAATTACACGCCTCGAGTCCCGAGCCAATCCTGATTCCCTAGGTCTGGGTATCGCGCTCCTTGGAGAGCTGGGAGGGGCCATTACGGCAGAGGTGGGAAGGGCCCTTGAGGTTTCCCTGCGGTGTTGAGAGAGATGGCAATGGGATAACACACTTGTCACACTGGTTTCAATGAAGTTATCTCCTCTGACTGTGACGTCAGTTCGCTGCCATGGTGGTATCCCATTAAAATGGTGACCGTTCGTTCCCTTTGCTGGGTGACCAATGCAACAGGTGGGTCCTGACTATCTCTCCCAAGCCCCATTTCAATCCTGTGGCCACTGCCTATGAAGGCTCAGTTGGCTTTTAACTCTGTCAATTCCGAAAGCCCGACCAATTATTTCAGGGGGAATGTTAGTGCTGAGTCACAAAAACCAGATGAATCTAAGCTTGAATGCAGCCAATCCGGGCTTTGTGTGTGTTCTCAGGGGCCAAGACTGTTCGCCCCAGATTCACAACAGGTCAATATTGCCTAGTGATTCTGAGCAAACAGCATTTAGACAGTTTACGACTCCCTATGCCCGCGCAGCTGAAGAGATCAGAGACTTGAATTCTCCATGCCTGCCTTCATAATGGATCTCCTGTATTGCTACTTTTTAATATCTGTGCATTTGCGTGTGTGTGTGTATATATATATATATATATATATATATATATATATATATATACTCTTTAGATTTTTCAAAATATGAAATATATGTGTCTTATTATGCACTCCCTAAATACATTCATATTCATATCTGTGGATTTATAATCAACTTTCAACAAGATTATTTTCAGAAATAATCATCCACCTGAAATACATATTGTTTCCTAGTACTGAAAACTAAATTCAGTGAATGGTGCATACAAACCCTAATATTTCTACAATTACTTAGCCAGTTTAAAATGAATGCAAGTAGATTCCTAGGGGACATGATGTGTATTTTGACTTTCATTTTTATTCAACACTTGTACGTTACTATGTCTTCAGTTCATGCACATGATGGGATATATATTTCAGTCACAAATTAGAAAATTTATAGGCATTTGTTTCACGATCAATCACTTCCTGATTCAGAACACATGTATTCCTCCATGTTTCTTGACTGGTCTTTTCATGAGACTTCTTTCCAAACATATTATTTTTGTTTAACATCATCACGTGTAAAGCAAAACTCAAACACCATTCATCATAAACCATAATCCTAATATTACCATTAGATATATTACTGGTTGGAATGAATGATTGTATATCAATATAAGATTTCTTATATATTTTCACATATCAATTCAATCCATTATTTAAAGTGGAATCAGTTACGTTATTTATTCATAGTATGGTCTATTCATGCATTATCTCTATATTAATAGACACAGGGTACACCTCTTTGTACCCCTAATACTAATGTATACGTCTTCAAAATATTGCTCCCAGAAATGGTGAAAGAAATACTCATGCCACCTGATCTACATATACATTTTATCACAGTAATATTCTGAACAAAAAAAAAACCATAAAAATGTCACACTTATGATTGTACCAAAGCCTAAAAGGAAAGTGAACGTGGATAACTAATAACATCCATGTCCAGGTTGCCTAATGCTCTCAAATGTCATTCCCATTCGTGACGAGATATTTGTTTTTTCCTATGATTATGTATTCAAACTCAACCCTGTTGAAAATGTCTAATCCTATCACTCACTTTATACTTTGGCTGATTTCGTAATGTCTCTATTGACACCTGCTTTCCTACATATTTTCCCCAGTTCATCATTGTGACTGACTCTTCACATGTGCTGACATTTCCATTCACTCTCTAAACGAAACCCTATTGCTAAAGAAGCTTTTTATTCCAAATCATATACTCACTCTTCTTCCTAAACCTACTGACTATCTTCCTAATCCTACTGACTATCCCTTTTTGACTGGATGTTCTCTTCTACATTCAATCATCCAAGGTACAAGGTCCTATGCCACTGTATTTCGATTTAACTGAGACAACTGTACAGAACATAATTCAACACTAAGTATCCAAATAAAGGGCCCAATGCCATTCTGGGCTTCAAATCTTTCTTAGATTCCCGTTTTCATACATATATTTCACGTATATATTCTTATAAATATCGCAGGTTCCCAATCTCATTATTCTTCCTGCAGAATGATTCCTAACCCAAATCGAACATATTATTAACCGTAACCATACACTCACTTTGCAGGAGAGCAATAACAGTGTGGGTATTAAACTACAGGAATCTAGGGGATCTTCACCTGCTGAGAAACTCAAATGTTCATGCAGAAATGATCCCTGGTGAAGATGAAGGCAGCTATGAAGTACCTCAGAAAGCAAAAGTCATCTTCCATGGCAATCATCCTGGCCAGGATGGAGGGTTGTGTCTGAATCAGTCTCTCTCTTCTTAATGTATAGAACATGGACCAAACCAGTCGTGTGTGGAAGCTGTTCCCGGGTGCTTATGGTTGATATAACATTCTAACTAGAGAAAGTGTCCCATGAAAATCAGGACAGCCTCCACCTTATGATACTTTTGGAAGCAACTGTTAGGACAAAGTGGTTGCCAAGGCAGTGACATCATTCATATCCTGAAGGAAGTGATCTCACCTCACTTCCTTGGTGATGGAACTCTCTGAACTTGAAATCCAGGAAGCCAGGCACCAAGAGACAGTCCCTGTCCTAGTCCCAGTGGTCTGACATGTTTGGATTTACCAAGGACAGAGTCAGTCTTTCTTGGTACCTACAGATGTGAGGATGGCCAAATGCCAGGAAACCTCTGAAGAGGGGCTTTTCCTGAGAAAGCAGGTAGTGTCTCACCGCTGGCTCTTGAGAACTTCACAGAGTTGGCCAAGCAGACATGATCTGAGACAGGAGAGGTCATTTTGGAAGAACATAGAATGGCCCACCAGTCAGACGACACTCCAGGGAGTCACAGACCTACTAGGGGGAAGGAGGTGCCTTTTTGGGTGTGGGTGTGAGTTTGTGGTTTTGTCTCATGTTCTGAGAATAGGTAGGAAAGGCGGTTTGTTTGGTAAAGAGTGGAATATTTCTATTAAGTCCTTTGACAAGGCGAGTGTTTCTATGTGTGTGTATCCCACTGAGTCCATTGTTGTAGACATTAGAAAAGACAATGCATCAATGGATGTGTCCTGTCTAGTAGAAAGCTTCCCAGCATTCATCCTGCCCAATTCATGAGTGGACTCTGGCTTGCCTTATGGATGGGCAACACCTACAAGCTTCCTAATTTCCTGTTTTCTTTCTCAATTCTGGCCACTCTCCAGAATAGTATCGTGGTTTTGTGTCCAAGATTTGTACCTCCAAGATCTGTGACATGGCTATGTACTGGATAGCTGAAAGAAATGGCTAGCATCTCAGAAATCTCAAATATCTGTTGACCAGGAATGTCTCAGTGGAGAAACCCCTCTTTGTTCCTTTTGCTTACCTATTGTTCTGTTGAATGTCAGGAAGTTTTTTGCCTCAAGCCACCACTTTGTGAACCCTGAAGAAAACAGTTTTCAAATGGAAATGAATGGGAATCACCTGTGACTCTTTGCTTAATTGCTTAGGATTGGGATATGTCTGAATCAGCCTGTTGGCCCTGTGTGAGGCTGTGGCTTAGATTCTCAGCACCTGATGGATCTAAACATAGATCCCATGCATGCATCCAAAACCAAAATGGCAAAAAGATCAGATATTGTTGATGAACTCTCTTGCCTTCCTCTGGTAGGTTCCTGATATCCATCAAGTGAGAATAGGGATCCTTTGGGTCAAATGAGTTCTTCAAAGCCCTGCAGAGGCTAGGCCATAGGTGTTTGATTTTCATGACTCCAATTCACTTAAAGAATCTAAACCCCAAAGCTAGAAGGCCTCAAGTTGGAGAAGCCAAGCAATATTAAAGGCAGGCCTATTTGATCACTACTGGTTCACAGGAAGAGAGTCCAGGCCACCCTGACTTTAGGCAAATGAGGGGCAGGGAGCTTATTTTGGACACTGTCATGGGCTGCGTCCCTTATGGAAACCTCCAGCCAGAGAATATGATGAGTGTCTATATGGAAGAAGATGAGGGCCATGTGAGAGTGTTTGGTTTTAATTGTGGATATTTGTCTGGCGGTTGGAAGAGATCTCTGGGTCCACCTAGGCTTGCACTTTGGTGTGATTCCCCTTAGAGACTGAGTTCTTTTACTGATCTCAGAGAATTATTGCCAGGAATTGTGTTGGAATTTTAGATGGCCATGCATGAGAGTTGCCCTTGGAAAGTGACATCTAGGCCCAAGTTGACTTTCCACAGAGCACAGGGAATCTCAGCCAGGATATCACATGATATTATTCTTAAAGACTTGGCAGCCATATTTGAGAGTCGAAACACACATGGACCATACATTGTAGACCTCAACGGGCCTGGCTTAATCTGACTTTTTGCCACTTTTGGAAGCCTTGCCTGTAAGAATTCTCCAGAGTTTTCATTGAAATGAGCTTCCTCACCATTTAATGGTTTCTGAGTGAATTAAAATTCACAGTGCCTCCAACTTCATCCTTGAAAATTGGCAATATCAATACCATGAAATTTTTGAAATTCCCATGACCGGGTAGCACTGGAGAATATTTGGATGTCCTGTTGCTGATCATGAGTATACAAGACAGTGCCTTGATTGACTGGGTTTTATGAAAATGGTGTTGAACAGAGATGCCAGTAAGTTGGATCCTGCTGAGTAGTTGTACTAGAGTAGTGGTTGGCAGGTGTGTAATAAAACATCTGTGGTGGGGGCATTTGGATCTGCCATTGGCTTCCAAATGGATTGTGACTGACATTTTGCAGCCAGTAGACCCTTATATGTAAAAGCATATTGTTATATGGAGAGGTTTTAGGGCAATGTTCAGAATCAGGTTGCTATGGTCAATGGGGCAAGCTATGTGGGATAGAAGCCTGGTTGGTGCATTCTCCTGACGAACCTGACCCACCACACTTGACAGAACTTACTTCAGCACTGTGTCCCATTTGAAATCCTTGTATTTCATGAAGCAAACACCAATCTCCCAGTGCAGCAGCAAGAAATACCACGAATAGTGGAGGATGACCAAATGGAATTACAGTCCACAAGGGGAGACACTTAGACCCCAGTGGCCACAGGTTACCTACAAATAGAAAATTCAGCACTGCTGCCTCATGTTCATTGGAAAATAAGAATCCATGTCATCCAGATCACATAGATGAAGACTCAGCTATGATGGTCTCACAACAAATGAAGCTAATGCTCCTGACAACAGCATATATTTCATTGCCCAACCTCAGAGGCAGTTTCTCCAGATGTTAGGCTGGCAGAACTTCATGTTTGTGGAGTTTTTACGCTGTCCCTTACTTTTGGAAACTCCTCTACCACCTGAAAATTTGTGAACTCCTGAGCATTTTTCATTACACATATGTATTCACAGATTTTCTAACTCTTCTCCTCTAATTGTGTCTTATGTGGGGCGAAGGTAATGTCAAGGCATTGTGCTGAATGAGGGTGGGAAGATTTTTGTGTAGCACATATTTGCATACACATTTGATACATTTTCCAATTTTCCATTCGAAATACTGAATCCCTGACACTAACACATACCCTACTAGACTTTGACTTTTAATCCTAATATGGTGGAGAAAAATAACCCAAACAGAATAGAAATACAAGAGGTTCACAGGAGGCATGGTGTATAGTTGGACTTGCCTTTCGTATGATAAATGGTAGGTGTTATAAATCTAGCGAATTTTAATTGAAATAGTTCTCCATGTGTTTTAAAAGTTAACAAACATGTAAATAACTGTCTCCCTTTCTCTGTAGCCTATTCATCACATGTATTTTTATATGCACATATAGAATTCTACCTGGTATCACTCGTACATTTTGTGAGGTGGCTGGCTTGGCAGATGCAAATTGTGAGAAGAGATCACTCCTACTAAATGCTGTTGGAACTGAAAATTCAACATATGAGTGAGCTTCTTATTTGAACAACATAAATCCATGTTCATTAAAATGAATATTTTTGGATCTGTGGATGATATATTACTTCGTGGTGAATTTCAATTGGCATACATAATGCTACTTTTTAATGTCTGTGTGTGTATGTGTGTATATATATATATATATATATATATATATATATATATATATATATATATATATATTCACTCTCCAGATTTTTCAAAATATGAAGTATATTTTTCTTATTATACACTCCCTAAATTCACTCATATTCATGTATTTGGATTAATAATCAAGTTTTCACAAGAATATTCTCAGAATTATTCATCCACCAGGAATACATATTTGTTTCTTAGTACTGAAAACTAACTTTGGGGGATCATATGATGGTGGTGAAGGGAGTGCATCACCCCCATGTACCGCGTCACTGTGCGGGAGAATGACGAGTTATAATGGCTAAAACCTCTCTTGTTAGAAATTTCCAGCAAAATTGGGGTGCTCCAAAACCTAGTCGACATATTTCCATCTCACGAAGATCAGCTACGCGGGCTCAAACACGAGTGATTTGTCCGCATAGAGCGTCATGCTGCTTATTCAGGAAATCGGTCTGCGGCTAGAGTCTGCGGCGTGCACTGGGAAACGAAGAGATAGCAATGCAAATATACAGCGGTGTGGATTCTGTGGGCTCCTGACAGGTATGCAATCACTGTGCTAAGTGCTGAATTCTGGGTTTGAGACGGGAAAGGATGCGGTCCAATTCGGTTCTCAACACCGGTCAGACCACAGAGGAAGCAAGCGGCCACCATCTTGGAGAGCTGATGTCACCATCCCTGTTTTCGACTGATCGAAGCTCATTCAGCTATAGAACAGGTAATTTCAGGATGCCATTCACCTTTGTGTCACAGACAAATTACTCAGGCTCAGTGCCAAAGAACCTGCAGAAACTCCGTCTTGGAGCCTGCTCCTATTAGAACATACACCAAGCCCAGAGCGGCCGAATTCCGCCTCTCGGAACTGATCTGGCCCAGGGCTAAAGAACCCGCGGAAACTGCTTCTCGGTCCGGGTCTTGCTGAATACTGTGGAGGTAAATATCAACCGAGCCTTCATAGGCAGTGGCAACAGGATTGAGACGCGGCTTGTGAGGGCCGGTCAGGACTCACCCATTGCTTTGGTCACCCAGAAAAGGGAACGAAATGCTGCCTTTCACATGGGATACCAACATGACAAATTTCTGATGTCATCAGAAAGCAGCAGAGGAGATAACTTCATTGATACCAGCAGTGACAGAAACAGTTGGTCTCCTGGTGAAGAAAGTGAGTCACAAACACCCGGGTCTCTCTCACTTTGTCATCAAGCCAGAGGGGCAGAGCAGAGCAGCTGCCCGCACCTGGAACAGACCCAGTGACACACCTGCATGGTAGTCACGTCAACCCAATTGGAGTAGAGGCAGAACAGAGCCGCTACCGGGGCCCAGAACAGGCCCAGCGACCCACAGGTGTGGTAGTCACGTCACCCCAATTGGAGTTGTTGCAGAGCAGAGCCTTCTCCCGTGCCTAGTACAATCCCAGTGGGTCACCGGCATGGTAGTCACATTACCCCAATAGGAGTAGGGGCAGAGCAGAGCCTTTGCCCATGCCCAGAACAGGCCCAGCAACCTGCAGGCATGGTAGTCACGACACACCAATTGGAGTAGGGGCAGAGCAGAGCCACCACCCGCGCCTGCAAGGTAGCAGACCTGCACCTGACCAGAAGAAGAGGCCCAGCGGCCTGCTGGCGCGGCAGACACTTTACCCCATTTGGAGTAGGGGCAGAACAGATCTGTAGCCCGTGCTCACAAGGTATCCTGAACTGCGACCAACCGGCATACCAGGCCCAGCGGCCCACCGGCGTGGTAGTCACGTCACCCCAATTGGGGTAGGGGTAGAGCAGAGCCGCCACCCACGCAAGCAAGGTAGGCAGACCTGCGACCGATCGGCAGAACACCGCAGGGGTCCACGGGCGTGGTAGACACGTCACACCAATTGGAGGAGGGGCAGTGGAGAGCAGCCTCCTGCGCCTGCATGGTAAGCAGACCTGCGACCGATCAGAATAACAGGCCTAGCGGCCCATCAGCGTGGTAGATATATCACCCCAATTGGTGGAACAGCACAGCCACCCCTGCCCCTGCAATGAAGACTTTTCAAATATACAAGAGCAATATAAATATATAGGGGGAAAATTTCAAAATCACAACAGTTTCACCAAGCAGAAAGAAACTCGAGCAGTATGAAAAGAAAAGGAAAAAAGAACCACAAGAAATGCAGGTCAACACAACTTTAGAAGAGGTAATAGCTGCAGCAGATGGAAAGTCAGATAAAGAACTCAGGATATACATTCTTCAGATGATCTGAAGTCTCAAGGAAGACATTAGACAGCAAAATCAGACAATGAAAGATCACTTCAACAATGAATTACATAAACAAAACCAAGAAGCAAAAGATCAACTATACAGGGAGATAGAGGTTGTAAAAAATAACAAACAGAAATCCTAGAAATGCAGGAAGCAATAAACCATCTTAAAAACTCAATTGAGAATACTACCATCAGAGTAGAACACTTAGAAGATAGAACATCAGACAATGAAGACAAAGTATTTCAACTTGAAAAGAACATAGACAGCTCAGCCAAACTGTTAAGAAACCATGAACAGAACATCCAAGAAATATGGGATAAAATAAAGAGACCAAACTTAAGAGTCATTGGGATACAGGAAGGTATAGAGGTCCAAACCAAAGGAATGAGCAATCTATTCAATGAAATAATATGAGAAAACTTCCCAGACTTGAAGAATGAGACAGATTTCCAAGTTCTAAAAGCCTACAGGACGCCGAATGTGAAAAATCATAAGAGATCCACACCTAGACACATTATAATGAAGATGCCCAACATACAGAATAAGGAGAGAATTTTAAAATCTACAAGAGAAAGGAAGCAGATTTCATTTAGGGGTAAACCAATCAGGATAACAGCTGATCTGTCAACAAAGACTCTGAAAGCTAGAAGATCCTGGAATGACATTTTTCAATCACAGAAAGAAAATGGGTTCCAACCATGTACTGTGTATCCAGCAAAATTAAGCTTCAGGATGGAAGATGAAATTAAAACTTTCCACGATAAACAAAAGTTAAAAGAATTTGTAGCTAGAAAACCATCTCTTCAAAACATCCTTGGCAAAATATTACAGGAAGAGTAATTGGAAAATAATGAAAACCAACAGTGGGAGGTAGGACATTAAAGGGGGGAAATAATCAAAGAGGAAAACAATCCATGTTTAATAACATAAATAAACAAATATGGCTGGAAGAACAACCCTTATCTCAATAATAACTGTAAATGTTAATGGCTTAAACTCACCAATTAACAGACACAGGCCAGTAGAATGGATCACAAAACAAGACCCAATAATATGCTGCCTACTGGAGATGCATTTGATAAGAAAAAGACATACATACACTGAAGGTGAAAGTTTGGAAAAAATCATATCACTCATATGGACTTCGGAAAAAAGCAGGAGTGTCCATACTCATATCAAATAAAATAGATTTCAAGCCAAAGTTAATCAAAAGGGATAAAGAGGGACACTACATACTGTTCAAGAGAACCATACACCAGCAAGATATAACAATCATAAATATGTATGCCCCAAACAATGGTGCAGCTATGTTCATCAAACAAACTTTTCTCAAGTTCAAGAGTCTAATAGACCACCATACAATAATCATGGGAGACTTCAACACAGCTCTCTCACCACTGGACAGGTCTTCCAAACAAAAGTTGAAATAGGAAACTATAGAACTCAATAACACAATTAATAACTTAGACTTAATTGACATATATAGAATATACCACCCAACATCAAGCAGTTACATTTTTCCTCAGCAGCACATGGATCCTTCTCAAAAATAGATCACATATTATGTCACAGGGCAACTCTTAGACAAATTAAAGGAGTAGAGATAATACCATGCATCTTATCTTATCATAATGGAATGAAACTAAAAATCAATGATAAAAGAAGGAAGGAAAAATCATGCATCATTTGGAGAATGAACAATAGGTTACTGAATGATCAATGGGTTATAGAAGACATCAAGGAGGAAAATAAAAAATTCTTAGAGAAAAATGAAAACACAGACACAATATATCGGAATCTATGGGACACATTGAAAGCAATTCTAAGAGGAAAATTCATTGCTTGGAGTTCATTCCTTAGAAAAAGAAAAAAACAACAAATAAATGATCTCATTCTTCATCTCAAAATCTTAGAAAAACAAGAGCAAACAACAGCAAAAGAAGTAGAAGGAAAGAAATAATTAAAATCAGAGCAGAAATCAATGAAATCGAAACAAAAGAAACAATTGAAAAAATTGACAAAACTAAAAGTTGGTTCGTTGAAAAAATAAATAAAATGGACAGACCCCTAGCCATGCTAATGAAGAGGAGAGAGAACTGAAATTACTATCATATGGGATGAAAAAGGCAATATCACAACAGATATTTCAGAAATACAGAAGATAATCAGAAATTACTTTGAATCCTTATACTCCAAAATAATAGAAGATAGTGAAGGCATCCAAATATTTCTTAAGTCATATGATCTGACCAGAGTGAGTTAGGAGGATATAGACAACCTAAACATACCAATATCAATTGAGGAAATAAAAGAATCCATCCAAAGACTACCAACTAAGAAAATCCCAGGACCGTATGGGTATACAGCAGACTTTTACAAAACCTTTAAATATGAACTAATACCAATACTTTTCAAGCTATTTCAGAAAATTGAAAAAGAGGGAGATCTTCCAAATTCATTCTACGAGGCCAATATCACTCTGATTCCTTCACCAGATAGACACTTCAAAGAAAGAAGACTAAAGACCGATATCTCTAATGAACCTAAATGCAAAAATCTTAAATTAAATTCTGGCGAATCAGATACAAAAACATATCAAAAAAATGTGGACCATGATCAAGTAGGATTCATCCCTGGGATGCAAGGAGGGTTCAATATATGAAAATCAATAAGTGTTATTCACCACATCAATAGACTTAAAAATAAAAACCATATTATCATCTAGATAGATGCAGAAAAAGCATTCGACAAAGTACAGCATCCCTTTATGTTCAAAACTCTCGAAAAACTAGGAATAACAGGAACATTTCTCAATATTGTAAAAACAATCTATGCTAAACTGCAGGCTAGCGTCATTCTTAATGGAGAAAAATTGAAGACATTCCCTCCAAAATCTGGAACAAGACAGGGATGCCCGCTCTCACCACTTCTGTTCAATATAGTTCTCAAAAGACTGGCCAGAGCAATTAGACAGATGAAAGAAATTAAAGGCATATAAATAGGAAAAGAATAACTTAAATTATCACTATTGCAGATGACATGATTCTATACCTAGCAGACCCAAAAGGGTCTACAAAGAAACTAATAGAGCTAATAAATGAATTCAGCAAAGTGGCAGGATATAAAATCAACACGCATAAATCAAATGCATTCCTGTATATCAGCGACAAATCCTCTGAAATGGAAATGAGGACAACCACTCCATTGACAATATCCTAAAAAAAAATGGGAATCAACCTAACAAAAGAGGTGAAAGTCTTATTCAATGAAAACTACAGAACCCTAAAGAGAGAAATAGAAGAAGATCTTAGAAGATGTAAAAAATATACCCTGTTCATGGATAGGCAGAACTAACATCATCAAAATGGCGATATTACCAAAAGTTCTCTATAGGGTTAATCCAATGCCCAATCAAAATCCCAAAGGCATTTCTTGTAGAAATAGAGAAAGCAATCATGAAATTCATATGAAAAAATAAAAGACCCAGAATTGCAAAACAATGCTAAGCAGGAAGTGTGAATCAGGTGGTATAGCGATACCAGACTTCAAACTATACTACAGAGCAATGGTAACAAAAATAGCATGGTACTGGTACCGAAAAAGGCAGGTGGACAATGGTACAGAATAGAGGACACAGAAACCAATCCACAAAACTACAACTATCTTATATTTGGTAAAGGGGCTAAAAGCATGCAATGGAGGAAGGATAGCATCTTCAACAAATGGTGTTGGGAAAACTGAAAATCCATATGTAACAAAATGAAACTGAATCCCTTTCTCTCGCCATGCACAAAAGTTAACTCAAAATGGATCAAGGAGCTTGATATCAAATCAGAGACACAGTGTCTGATAGAAGAAAAATTTGGTTATGATGTACATACTGTGGGGTCGGGCTACAGATTCCTCAATAGGACACCCATAGTACAAGAGTTAATAACTAGAATCAACAAATGGGACTTACTCAACTAAAAAAGTTTTTTCTAAGCAAAAGAAACAATAAGAGAGGTAAATATGGAGCCTACATCCTGGGAAGAAATCTTTACTACTCACACTTCAGATAGAGCCCTAATATCCAGAGTATACAAAGAACTCAAAAAATTAGACAATAAGATAACAAATAACCCAATCAACAAATGGTCCAAGGACCTCAACAGACACTTCTCAGATGAGGACATACAATCAATCAATAAGTACATGAAAAAATGCTCACCATCTCCAGCAGTCAGAGAAATGCAAATCAAAACCACCCTAAGATACCATCTCACTCCAGTAAGATTGGCAGCCATTATAAAGTCAAACAACAAGAAGTGCTGGCATGGATGTGGGAAAAGAGGTACACTTGTACATTGCTGGTGGGACTGCAAATTGGTGTAGCCAATTGGGAAAGCAGTATGGAGATTTCTTGGAAAGCTGGGAATGGAAACACCATTTGACCCAGCTATTCCCCTTCTTGGTCTATTCACTAAAGACCTAAAAAGAGCATGCTACAGGGACACTGCTACATCGATGTTCATAGCAGCACAATTCACAACAGCAAGACTGTGGAACCAACTTAGATGCCCTTCAATAGAATAATGGATAAAAAAAATGTGGCATTAATACACAATGGATTATTACTCTGCATTGAAAAATGAAAAAATCATAGAATTTGCAGGAAAATGGATGGCATTAGACTGGATTATGCTAAGTGAAGCTACACAATTCCTGTAAAACAAATGCCAAATGTCATCTTTGATATAAGGAGAGTAACTAAGAACAGATAGGACAAAGAGCATGACAAGATGATTAACATTAAACAGGGATGAGAGGTGGAAGGGAGGGAGAAGGGAAATTGCATGGAATTGGAAGGAGACCCTCTGGGTTATACAAAATTACATACAAGAGGAATTGAGGGGAAAGGGAAAAATAATACAAGGGGGAGAAATTTATTACAGTAGAGGGAGTAGAGAGAGAAGTGGGGAGGGGCGGGGAGGCCAGGGGGAATAGTAGAGGATACGAAAGGCAGCAGAATACAACAGACACTAGTATGGAAATATGTGAATCAATGGATGTGTAACTGATGTGATTCTGCAATCTGTATACAGGGTAAAAATGGGAGTTCATAACCCACTTGAATCAAAGTGTGAAATATGATATATCAAGAACTATGTAATGTTTTGAACAACCATAAATAAAAATAAAAAAAAACTATCTTTGGTGCATAATGCACACAATTCTAATATTTCTACAGTAACTGACCCAGTTTAACATCAATGCAAGTAGATTCCTATTGGACATGATGTGTATTTTGACATTCACTTTTATTCAACACTGATACATTACTATTTCATCAGTTTATGCATATAACAGGATATATATTTCATTCACAATTTAGAAAATTTATAGGCATTTGTTTCACTTTCAATCACTTCCTGCTTCAGAACACATGGATTCCTCCATATTTCTTGACTGGTCTTTTCATGAGACTTTTTTCCAAACATATTATTTTCGATTTCCATAATCACTTTTGAAACAAAACTCACACACACTTCATGATAAACAATAACCCTAAGATTACCATTAGATATATAACTGGTTGGAGTGAATGATTGTATGTCAATATATGATTTCCTATATATTTTCAGATATCAATTCAATCCATTATTTAAAGTGGAACCAGTTATAATCTTTATTCACAGTATGGTCTATTCATGCATTATCTCTATATTCATAGACACAGGGTACACCACTTTGTACCCCCAATACTAATTTATATGTCTTCAAATATTGCTCCCAGTAATCGTGGAAGAAATACTCATGTCATATGATCTACATATACATTTGATCACAATATTTTTCTGGGCACAAAATGCAAAAATCACACTTATGATTGTACCAAATACTAAATGGAAAGTGAACATGGATTACTAAAACGATAAATGTCCTGGTTGCCTAATGCTTTCAAATGTCATTCCTATTGGTGACGACATATTTGTTTCTTCCTAAGATTATGTATTCAATCTCAACCCTATTGAAAATGTCTAATCCTATCACTCACTGTATAATTGCCTAATTTCGTAAGGTCTGTATTGATATTTTCCTTTCTACATATTTTCCCCAGTTAATCATTGTGACTGACTCTTCACATGTGGTAAAATTTACATTCACTCTATAACCAAAACACTATTGCTACAGAACTTTTGCTCCATGTCCTATACTCACTCTATTTCCTAAACCTACTGACTACCTTCCTAATCCCACCGACTATCTCAATTTGAGTGGATGTTCTCTTCTAAAATCAATCTTCCAAGGTGTAAGGTCCTATGCCATTGATTATCGATTTATCTGAGACATCTGTGCAGAACGTAATTATAAGCTAAGTATCCCAATCAAGGGCCTAATGCCCTTCTGGGCTTCAAATCTTACCTAGATTTCTGTTTCCATACTTATATTTCACCTCTATAATCTTATAAATATCGCAGGTTCCCAATACTATTAATCATCCTTCGCAATGATTCGTAACCCAAATCAAACATGTTATTAACGCTAACCATACACTCTTCCCTCAATCTAACTTTGCAGAAGAGCAGGGACAGAGTTCGTCTTACAATACAGGAATGTAGGGTATCTTCCTCCTGCTGAGAACCTCAAATGTCCATGCAGATTTGATCCCTGGAGAAGATGTAGGCATCTATGAAGGACCTGAGAGAGCAAATGTCATCTTCCATCGCAAACAACCTTTCCAGGATGAAGGGTTGTGTCTGAATAAGCCTCTCTCTTGTTAATGTACAGAAGATAGACCAAACCAGGCATGTGTGGAGAGCTGTTCCTGGGTGCCTATGGTTGATATACCATTCTAACTTGTAAAAGTGTCACAGGAAGTAAGGGCAGCCTCCATCTCATAGGACAAAGTGGTTGCCAAGGCAATGACCTCAAAGAATTCCTGAAGGAAGTAATCTCACCTCACTTCCTTGGTGATGGAACTCTCTGAACTTGGAATCCGGGAAGCCAGGCACCCAGAGCCAGTCTCAGTCCCAGTCCCAGTGGTCTTATTTTTTGGATTTACCAAGGACAGAGTCAGTCTTTCTTGGTACCTACTGAGGTGAGGATGAACAAATGTCAGGAAAGCACTGAAGAGGGGCCTTTCCTGAGACAGCAGGTAGTGGCTCACCGTTGGCTAGTGACAACTTCACAGATTTGGCCAACGAGACCATATCTGACACAGGACAGGCGATTTCATCAGAACATAGTTTGGCCCACCAGTCAGAAGACACTCCCAATAGTCACAGACCTACTTGGGGAAGGAGCTTCCTTTGTGTGTGTGGGTGTGGGTTTGAGAATTTGTCTCATGTTCTGAGAATAGGTAGGAAAGGCAGTTTGTTTGGTTTGGAGTGAACTGTTTCTGGTAAGTCGTTTGACAAGGCCAGTGTTTCATTGTCTGTGTATCCCACTGTGTCCGTGGTTTTAGATATTAGAAAAGAAAATGAATCATTGGGATGTGTCCTGTCTAGACTCAACTTGCCCAATTTATGAATGGACTGCGGCTTGACTTATGGGTGGACAATTCCAACAATCTTCCTAAGTTCCTGTTTTCTTCCTGAATTCTGGCCACTCTCCAGAATAGGCTCATGGTTTTTTGTCCAAAATATGTACCACCTCCAAGCTCTGTGACATGGCCATGTACTGGATAGCTGAAAGAAATGGGAGCATCTCAGAAAACTCAGATATTAGTTTGACTAGGAAATTCTAAGTGAAGAAACCCTGCTTTGGGCCTTTTGCTCACCAATTGTTCTGATGCCCTGAATGTCAGGAAGGTCTTTGCCTCAGGCCACACCATTGTAGAGCCTAAAGAAACAGTTTTCAAATGGAAATGAAAGGGCATCACCTGTGGCTCTTTGCTTAATTGCTTTGGAAAGGGATGTGTCTGAATCAGCCTTTTGGCCCTGTGTGAGACTGTGGCTTAGATTCTCAGCACCTGATGGATCTAAAGAAGGATCCCATGTGTGCATCCAAAACCAAAATGGACAAAAGAGCAGTCAGTGTGGATGAAGTCTCTCGCATTCCTCTGTAAGGTTCCTGTCATCCATCATGTGAGAATAGTGATAATTTGGTTCATTTGTGTTCCTCAAAACCCTGCAGAGGCTAGCCCATAAGTGCTTGGTTTTTCTCAAGACTCCAATTCACATAAAGAATCTAAAACACACAGTCAGTAGGCCTCAAATTGGAGAAGCAGTGCCATATTAATGGCAGGCCTATTTGATCACTCTTGGTTCACTGGAAGGATGTCCTGGCCACCCTTATTTTAGGCAAATGAGGGGCAAGGGAGGTTATATTGGACACTGTCTTGGGCTGCACCCCTCATGGAAACCTCCAGCCAGAGATTATGATGATTGTGTAAATGGAAGAAGATGAGTGCCATGTGGAAGTGTTTTGGGTTTAATTGTGGATATTTGTGTGACACTTGGAAGACATAACAAGGTCTACCTGGGCTTGAACTCTGGTGTGATTCCCCTTATAGACTGAGTTCAGGAACTGATCTCAGAGAAGTATTGCCATGTATTGTGTTGTGATTTAAGAGGCCATGTATGAGAGTCACCCTTGGAAACTGAGATCTAGCCCCAGAGTGGCTTTCCACAGAGCACTGGGAATTTCAGCCAAGATAACACATGATTTCATTCGAAAGACTTGGCAGCCATAGTTGAGAGTGAAAACACACATGGACCTCATATTGTAGACCTTAATGGGCCTGGCTTAATGTGACCTTTTGGCCATTCTTTGGGAAGCCTTGCCTGTGAGGGTTCTCCAGAGCTTTCATTGAAATAATCTTGCTCACCATTTACTGGTTCCTGAATGAATTGAAACCCACAGTGCCTCCAACTTCATCCTTGAAAAATGTCTAAATAAATACCATGAAATTTTTGAAATTCCCATGACCAGGTGGCACTGGAGAATCTTTGGATGTCCTGTTGCTGATCATGGATGTACCAGACAGTGCCTTGCTTGACTGAGTTTTATGAAAATTGTGTAGAACAGAGGTGCCAGAAAGTTGCAGCTTGCTGAGAAGTGGGCCTAGAGCTGTGGTGGGCAGGAGTGTGATAAAACATCTGTGTTGGAGCAATGTGGATCTTCCATTGGCTTCCAAATGGCTTGTGGATTACATGAAGCAGCCAGCAGACCCTTGTAATTAAAGGCATCTTGTTATATGGAGAGGAGTCAGGGCAATGTTCAGAATCAGGTTGCTATGGACAAGGATGCAATGTGGCAAGCTTTGAGGGATAGAAGCGTGGTTGGTGCGTTCTTCTGCAGACTCTGAACCACCACACATGACAGAACTCCCTCCATCACTGTGTCTCAGTTGAACTCCTTGAATTTCATGAAGCAAATACCAAACTCCCAGTTCAGCAGCAAAAACCCCACAAAAAGTGGAGGAGGACCAAATGGCTTCACAGTCCAACGGGGAGACACTTAGCCCCCAGAGGCCACAGTTTACCTAAAAAGAAGAAAATCAACACTGCTACCTTATGTTCATTGGAAAATAAGATACCATGTCCTCCACGTCACATAGAGGCAGACCCAGCTTTGATGGTCTCACTACAAAGGAAGCCAATTCTCCTGACAACAACATATTTTTCACGTTCCCAAACTCAGAGGCAGTTGCTCTAAAAGTTTTTAGGCCAGCAGAGCTCCATGTTTGTGGAGTGTTTACCCTGTCCCTTACTTTTGGAAACTCCTCTACAATCTCCAAGGTTGTGAACTCCTGAGCATTTTCCATTCCAGATATGTATTCACTGATTTTCTATCTATTCTTCTCTAACTGTGTCTTACTTGGGGTGAAGGTAATTTCAAGGCATTGTTCTGGATGAGAGTGGGAGGATATTTGTGTAGCATATATTTGCATACAATTTGGATTCAATTTCCAATTTTCCTTTTGAAATACTGAATCCCTGACACTAACCCATACATACTAGACTCAGACAACTCATCCTAATATGATAGAGAAAAATAACACAAACCAATAGAAATACAAGCAGTTCATTGGAGGCACGTTGTATAGTTGGACTTGCATTTTGCATTATACAAGGTAGGAGTTATAAATCTAGTCAATGTTTAATAGAAAAAGATCTCCATGTGTTTTTAAAGTTAACAAATATGAGAATTCATGTTTCCCTTTCTCTTTAGCCTATTCACACTTGTATATTTATATGCATATATAGAATCCTACCAGGTATCACACGTACATCTTTGTGAGGTGGCTGACTTGGCAGATACAAATTGTGAGAAGAGATCACTCCTCCTAAATGCTGTTGGAACTGAAAATTCAACCTATAGGGAGCGTCCTAGTAGAACAACATTATACGTAAACTCATGTTCAGTAAAATAAATATTTTTGCATCTGTGGATGATATATATTTACTGATGAATTTAGATTGGCATTTATATTGCTACTTTTTAATGTCTGTGAGTGTTTTTTGTGTGTGTGTGTGTGTGTGTGTGTACACTCTCCAGATTTTTCAAAATATGAAATATATGTGTCTAATATACACTCTCTAAATTCATTTATGTTCATGTATGTGGATTTTTAATCAACTTTTCACAAGATTATTCTCAGAAATATTCATCCACCTGAAATACATATTTGTTTCCTAGTACTGAAAACTAACTTCAGGTAATGATGCATACAAATCCTAATTATTCTACAGTAACTGACCCAGTCTAACATCAATGCAAGTAGATTCCAATGGGACATGATATGTAATTCTTTATTCATTTGTATTCGACACTTTTACATTATTATTTCTTCAGTTTTTGCACATCATAGGATATACATTTCATCCACAAGTTCACAAATTTGTAGGCATTTGTTTCAAATTTAATCACTTTTTGCTTCAGAACACATGTATTGTCAGGGTTTCTTTACTGGTATTTTCATGAGTCTTCTTTCCAAACACATTATTTCCATAGTCACTTTTGAAGCAAAACTCACACACTCTTCATGATAAACCAAAACACGAATATTACCATTAGATGTATAACTGCTTGGAATGAATGATTGTATATCAATATACGATTTCCTGTGATTTTTCAGATATTAGATCAATTCATTTTTTAAAGTTGAAAAAAGTTATATTATTCATTCACATTAAGGTCTATTCATTCTTTATCTCTATATTCATAGACACAGGGTACACCTCTTTGTACCCCCGATTCTAATTTTACATCTTCAATATATTGCTTGCAGAAATGGTGGAAGACATACTCATGTCACCTGATGTACATATACATTTTATCAAAGTAATATTCTGGGCAAAAAAATGTAAAGGTCACATTTATGATTTTACCAAAGCCTAAATATAAAGTGTACATGAATTACTAAAAACATCCATGTCCAGGTTGCCTAATGCTGTCTATTGTCAATCCTATTGGTGACCACATATTTGTTTCTTCCTAATTTATATATTCAAACTCAACCCTGTTGGAAATGTCTAATCCTATCACTCACTTTATACTTTGCCTGATTTCATAATGTTTCTATTGATATCTGCTTTTCAACAAATTTTCCCAAGTTGATCCTAGTGACTGACACTTCATATGTGCTGACATTTACATTCACTCTATAATCGAAACCCTATTGCTAAAGAACTTTTGGTCCAAATCCTATACTCACTCTTCTTTCTAAACCTACCGACTATCTTCCTAATCCTACCGACTATCCCTTTTTGACTGGATGTTCTCTTCTACATTCAATAAAATGTCCTATGCCATTGTATATCGAATTATCTGAGACAATTTTGCAGAGCATAATTCAAAGCTAAGTATCCCAATCAAGGGCCCAATGTCCTTCTGGGCTTCAAATCATACCTAGATTTCTGTTTTCATACTTATATTTCACCTCTATATTCTTGTAAATATCGCAGGTTCCCAATAGCATTATTCATCGCACAGAATGATTCGTAACCCAAATCAAACCTGTTATTAACCCTAAACATACTCTGTTCCCTCAATCTCATTTTACAGAAGAGCAGGGACAGAGTGGTTTTTACAATACAGGAAACTTGGGGACCTTCCACCTGCTGAGAACTTCAAAGGTCCATACAGAACTGATACCTGGAGAAGTTGTAGGCAGGTATGAAGGACCTGAGAGAGCAAAAGTCATCTTCCATGGCAAACAACCTGGTCAGGATGAAGGGATATGTATGAATCAGCCTCTCTCTTCTTATTGTAGAGAAGATGGACCAAACCAGGCCTGTGTGGAGAGCTGTTCTTGGGTGCCAATGGTTGATATACCATACTACCTTGTGAAAGTGTCACAGGAAGTAGGGGAAGGCTCCATCTCATGGGACCTTTGGAAGCAAGTGTTAGGACAAAGTCGTTGCCAAGGCAGTGACCTCATTCAGTTCCAAAGAAAGTGACATACCTCATTTCCTTGGTGATGGAACTCTCTGAACTTGGTATCCAAAAAGCCAGGCACCAAGAGGCAGTCCCAGTCCCAGTCCCAGTGGGCTCACTTGTTTGGATTTACCAAGGACAGAGTCAGTTTTCTTGGTACCTAATGATGTGAGGATGGCCAAATGCCAGGAAAGCTCTGAAGATGGACCTTTCCTGAGAAAGCAGATAGTGGTTCACCACTGGCTCCTGACAACTGCACAGAGTTGGCCAAGGAAACCAGATCTGAGAGAAGACAGACCATTTCAGGGGAACATAGTATGGCCCACCAGTCAGAGGACACTCTGGATAGTCACAGACCTACTTGGGTGAAGGAGGTGCCTTTGTGGGAGTGTGTGTGGGTTTATTGTTTTGTCTCATGTTCTGAGAATAGATGGGAAAGGCGGTTTGGTTTGGAGTGGACAGTTTCTAGTAAGTTGTTTCACAAGGTGAGTGTTTCTATGTCTGTGTATCCCACTGTGTCCATTGTTGTAGACATTGGAAAAGAGAATGCATTAATGGATGTGTCCTGTCAAGTGTAAATCTTCCCATATTTCAACCTGCCCAATATATGAATGGAGTGCAGCTTGTCTTGTCGATGTGCAACACCTGCTATCTTTCTAAGTTGCTGTTTTCTTCCTGAATTCTGGCCACTCTCTAGAATAGGCTCATGGATTTGTGTTCAAAATATGTACCACCTCAAACTCTGTGACATGGCCATGTACTGGATAGCTGAAGAGAATGGCGAGCATCTCAGAAAACTCAGATATCAGTGTGACCAGGAAAGTCTCAGTGGAGAAACCCTGCTTTGGGCCTTTTGCTTACTTATTGTTGTTTTTCACTGAATGTCAGGAAGTTCTTTGCCTCAATCCACCCCTTTGTGAAGCCTGAAGTAAACAGTTTTCAAATGGAAATGAATGGCATCACCTGTGGCTCTTTGCTTAATTGCTTTGGGAAGGGATGTGTCTGAATTAGTCTCTTGGCCATGTGTGTGGCTTTGAGTTAGATTCTCAGCACCTGATGCATCTAAAGAATGATCCCATGTGTGCATCCAAAACCATAATGGCAAAAATATCATTCATTATGGATGAAGTCTCTTGCCTTCCTCTGTTAGGTTCCTGAACTCCATCAAGTGAGACTAGGGATTCTTTGGGTCAAATGAGTTCTTCAATTCCCTGCAGAGGTGCTTGGGTTTTCGAGTAACTCCAAATCACATATGAAATTGATACCTGAAATCAGTAGGCCTCAAATTGGAGAAACTCAGAAGTATTAATGGCAGGCTTATTTGATCACTCCTGGTTCACAGAAACGGTGTCCAGGCCACCCTGACTTTAGGCAAATGAGGAAAAAGCGAGCTGATTTTGGACACTGTCTTGGCTTTTCTCATGACTCCAATTCACATAAAGAATCTAGACCCCACAGTCAGAGAGCCTCAAATTGGATAAGCGGAGCCGTATTAAGGGCAGGCCTCTTTGATCACTCCAGGTTCACAGGAAGGGTGCCCAGGGCACGCTGAAGTTAGGCAAAAGACGTGCAAGAAGCTTATTTTGGACATTTTCTTGGGCTGCACAACTCATGGAAAACTCCAGGAAGAGGTTATGATTAGTGTCTATATGGAAGAAGAATAGGGCCATGAGGGAGTATTCTGGTTTTAATTGTTTTCATTTGAGTAGCGGTCGGAAGAGTTGTCTGGGTCCACCTGGACTTGAACTCTGGTGTGATTCTCCTTATAGACTGAGTTCTGGAACTGACTTGAGAGAAGTATTGCCATGAATTGTGTTGGGATTTTAGGAGGCCAGGCATGAAGTTGCCATTGGAACCTGAGATCTAGGCACAGGTTGGCTTTCCACAGAACACTGCAAATCTCAGCCAGGATATTACATGATTTTATTCTGAAAGACTTGGCATGCATTATAGAGATTCAAAACCCACATGGACCTCGCTTTATGGACCTCAATTGGCCTCGCTTCATGTGACTTTTTTGCCACTCATTGGGTAGCCTTGCATGTGAGAGTACTCCAGAGCTTTGCCTGAAATTAGTTTCCTAACCCTTTAAGGGTTCCTGAATGAATTGAAACCCACAGTGCCTCCAACTTTATCCATGAAAAATTGCTAGATAATTACCATGAAATTTTTAAAATTCCCATGACCAGATGTCACTGGAGAACCTTTGATGTCCTGTTGATGATCATGAATATACCAGACAGGGCCTTGATTGACTGGGTTTCATGAAAATGGTGTAGAACAGAGATGCTAGTAAGTAGGAGCCTGGTGAGTAGTGGGCCTAGAGAAGTGTTATGCAAGTGAGTGATAAAACATCTGTGGTGGGGCCATGTGGATCTTCCATTGGCTTCCAAATGGCTTGAGGCTGACATGGTGCAGCCATCAGACCCATATACGTAAAGGCATATTTTTATATGGAGAGGTTTTAGGGCAAAGTTCAGAATCATGTTGCTATTGTCAAGGGGGCAAGCTACGTGGGATAGAACCCTGGTTGGTGCATTCTCCTGGAGACCATGCCCACCACAGCTGACAGAACTCCCTTCAGCACTGTCTCCCATTTGAACTCATTGTATTTCATGAAGCAAATACCAAACTCCCAGTGCAGCAGCAAAAAACACGACGATAATTGGAGGAAGACCAAGTTGTGTCACAGTCCACACGGGGAGACACTTAGCCCTCAGTGGCCACAGTTTACCTACAAAGAGAGAATTCAGCACTGCTGCCTCATTTTTATTGGAAAATAAATAACCATGTCCTCCAGGTCACATAGAAGCAGATCGAGCTTTGATTGTCTCACTACAAATAAAGCTAAAGCTAATGAAAACAACATATATTTTAAGTGCCCAACCTCAAAGGCAGGTTCTCAAAAAGTCTTTAGGCCAGCAGAGCTCCATGTTTGTGGAGTGTTTACCCTGTCCCTTACTTTTGGAAACTCCTCTACCACCTCCAAAGATGTGAAATCTGGAGCATTTTCCATTCCTGATAGGTATTCCCAGATTTTCTAACTCTTCTCCTCTAATTGTGTCTTACTTGGGGCGAAGGTAATGTCAAGGCATTGTTCTGGAGGAGAGTGGGAAGAATTTTCTGTAGCATATATTTGCATACACATTGGATTCAGTTTTCTATTTTCCATTCAAAATACTGAATCCCTGACTCTAACCCATACCCGACCAGACTCTGACTACTAATTCTAATATGATGGAGAAAACTAACCCAAACAGAATAGAAATACAAGCAGTTCAGAGTAGGCCTGGTGTATTGTTGGACTTGCCTTTTGCATGATACAGAGTTGGAGTTATGAATCTAGTCGATTTGTTGTTGAAATAGTTGTCCATGTATTTTTAAGGTTAACAAATATGTGAATTCCTGTCTCCCTTTCTCTGTATTCTTATATGCACATATAGATTCCTACCTGGTACCACACGTACATTCTTGTGAGGTGGATGACTTGGCAGATACAAATTGTTAGAAGAGATCACTTTTACTAAACTTGTTGGAATTGGATATTCAACCTATGGGTGAGCTTGCTAGTTGAACAGCATTATACATAAATCCATGTTCAGTAAAATTAATATTTTTAGATCTCTGGATGATGCATATTTTATAATGAATTTTGATTGACATATATATTGCTACTTTTTTGTCTGTGTGTGTGTTTTGTGTATATATATATATATATATATATATATATATATATATATATATATATACACTCTCCAGATTTTTCAAAATATGAAATATATGTGTCTTATATACACTCCCTAAATTCATTCATGTTTATGTATGTGGATTTATAATCAACTATTCACAAGATTATTCTGAGAAATATTCATCCACCTGAAATTTGCCTAATGATCTCAAATGTCAATCCTATTTGTGACTACATATTTGTTTCTTCCTAAGATTATATATGTAAACTCAACCCTGTTCAAAACATCTAATCCTATCACTCACTTTATACTTTGCCTGTTTTCGTAATGTCTCTATTGATATCTGCTTTCCTACATATTTTCCCCAGTTCATCATTGTGACTGACTCTTCACCTGTGCTGACATTTACATTCACTCTCTAATCGAAACCCTATTGCTAAAGAACTTTTTTTCCAATTCCTATACTCACCCTTCTTCCTGAAAGTACTGACTATCTTCCTAATGCTATAGACTATCCCTTTTTGACTGGATGTTCTCTTCTACATTCAATCATCCAAGTAAATGTGGGGCGAGCTTCAGAGGAGGAGACAACCAACAGACTACCTCATGCAACATCAAAGGGTTTTTTGGGTGTCCAGCATGCTGGGGCTCAGAGATCACTTGAATCGAGCAGATAGCCCTGAGAATAGCTTAAGTAGAGCTTATATACTTTCCCTGGAGAGGGCAGGGAGGGAATTTTATTGATGGGTCAGGGCGAGTGGGTGGTTTGCATGCAACTGGGTGAGGGAGTACATTCTGCAGTTGCGCAGTTGGGGACAGAACATTCTGGGAACAAGATTTGCAAGCATTTCTCAAGATTTCAACAGTGTTTTGTTAAGCATACAGAAAAACAAGAAGTGACAAGTACCTATTTTATTAACCTTTAATTCCCCACTTCTTCTTCTGGCTACTTTTAATCATAAAAATGATCATTGGAGGGTGTCACATTCTATGTCTGCTAGTGGGGTATTACCATAAGTTTAACTCGTCCAATTTGAGCCTGGAGAAAAGAAATTACACGGTTGAGCAAACAGGGTTTTATAGTTAGCAATAATATGAGGATTATTATTCGACCTGCCAGGTTGATAAAAACGTAGTTAACCAGGAGGAGTGTGTGAACCAAGACTCAAGCCACCCTTTTGGGCCTCTCTCTCTTGTTGATGCTCTTCAAGGTGTCTTTTAAATTTACTCATAGATTTTATTACAACTCCAGTATGGTCAGCATAAAAACAACATTCTTCCCTCAATGCATCACAAAGGCCCCCTTCTCTAATAAAGAGGAGGTCCAACCCTCAACTGTTCTGTAAAACAACTTCAGAGAGAGAGGTTAAAGATTCATGCAAAGCTCTGATGGGGGTTTCTAATATCTTAGTTTTGCTCTATTGCTGCTTCTAATTGGGTCATTTGTTGTGTCCCATGGACAATGGCAGTGGCTCCTGTGCCCACCCGTGCAGCAACTCCTATTCATAATAGGATGGCTAAAGTGAGCGATACATGTTCCCAGTGGAACCGGTTGTATGCCCCCCCATTTGATCTTCAAACGAACCTGCATCATGATAGAGCACTCTGGGAAACATCTGCACCATTTCAAAATTAATCCCATCTGTTGACCATTTCATGAAAACATAAACAATGTTTAAGTATATAGAATTATGCTGTTGTAGGGACACACAAGGCAAGGCACATAAGATAGCACTGAAGACAGGGAAACAGTCCTATTTTGTTGCAACCGGATTCAGAGGGCATTGCTTCTGTTGTAATCAATTAATCCCCTGAAACTCAAGTTTAGGTAGTTTCAGAATTTTGTACCCAGCATATAAGGATGGGGCTCAGAAGTTTACAGTCTGCAGAAGTTCAAAAAAGCAGTATTTGTTTCTGATTTTTCCTCTGTTCTGGGCAAGTTAAATTTTCAAGGACACATGGGAGGGGGAGAGCTTTTTATTCCCTTTCTTATTTTTCCCCTGCCAGCTGTTACAACGGAGCCCATTTGGTAATTTCTTTATCTTTGAAATGTAGCCATTTCTGTGAAGCCCCAGCTGAAGGCCAGAGGCCTTGTTCACATATTTTGTGAAAAACAAGTTAGGGGTTGTCTAGCTTAGAAGTATTGAGTTTTTTAGCCAGTGGCCAAGTAGAACAGGGCAATACAAAAAGAGAAAGTTTATCTACATTGAACTCTTTATAGAAACTCTATGCTGAAAGTTCTAAATTCAGCCATGGTGAAGACTTCTGGAGAAGGACATTTAAGACTTTTCTGTGGGCCTGGTACAGAGGGGGAATACGGGGAAGGTGGGGCTGAGAGAAGCTCTGAGGATCTGAGAATGAGGAAAAAGAGAGATGTAAAAGAATAATTGGAAAGGGGTTTGGGAATTTCCTAGCAACAAAACTTCAGCAGTAGAACAGGTAGAGCAGAGCAGAAAACGGGAGTGAGTATCCCAAAATTCTGTGAGGGACTTTAAATTTTAGTAACCTGTTTTCAGTGATGACAAAGCAACTTTAATGGCCATTTATATTACATCTTGGATAAGGGTCTGAGAGCTCTCCTCAGCTCGTTTGAGCTTTGGGTTAGCTGGAAAGAGGACCTGGTGGGACCCGGTGAGGGCACTGACAGGAGAAGAGAGGAATGAGTCGGTGGAGGGGTACCTCAGTACCTGCTACCTCACTAGTGGGCAATTGTCTGAGAACTGGTGGAGGTTTGGGATTCTGATCTAGAAATTGGAGGGGAGAAATCAGGTTGCTGAGGTGGGAGTGACAGCAGAGAGTCTGGAGCAGAAGGCTGAGGATAAAAATCTATTGGAGAAGCATAGTTCAGGATGTGAGTGAAGGAGGGAAAAGGCTTCCACATAGGGGAATCTCCTTTCACCCTTTTGAGCACTTGCAGAAGTTAAAAAGGTCACGCAAAATTTGAGGATCTAGAGACCCCTCTGGGGGCCATCCTTTTTCTGTTTTCTAGTTGGTAATATGGCCAATGCTGTGTACTGAATTTGATGAAGTACTGGGGTTCCATCAGGCAGCCCCTGTATGATCACATCTCCATGAAATACAGAAGAAGTCGGCTTTTCCCCCACACAGCCGTTACTGTTTGTGGCTTTGATAGTTTGCTGGGCAAACATAGTAATCTAGGCTAGCCAACCGCATCTGGCTCGCGTGTCCCTACATCCATAATGTTTGTTTCTATTATCTATGGTACGGAAGGGATTTAATGGTATTTTAGTGGGATTTTCTTCATCATGGATATCCCAATAAAAAAGACCTATGGCCAGCTGACAAATGTCTGGGTGGAGAGATGGCCACCAGGTCCCTAAGGGGGCTGTATGCGAGATAGATTATACTCTTTTCCAGTAGGATTTGTGATCAGCCATCGCTGCTTAACAGGCTGATGAGGGTTAGGACTACTTGTGGCCAAGGGGAGAGTATATAACCTTATCCACATGGCGAATACAAAATTTGAAACTGTTACCAGTCTTTTATAGTTTCCAGAAAGATTCTGGACAAGGAGCAGGCTTGAGATGAGAGGCATGGATCCAGGAAGTGATTCTGTATACCTTTACCACTGTAGGTGTTATAAGTAGCACCTGGTATGGTCCTTTTCAGCAGGGTTCCAGGGATGACACCTGATGTCATCTTACATACATGAAGTCTCTTATTTGATATGGATGTGGAATCCCCTGGTACACAGTTTGTTAGGCAATGGCCAGCTATTTTCACAGGTATCACTGAGTTCTTTCAAGAGCTTTAAGTCTGTCAACCAAGAGGGTGTGAAATGGATCCTTAGGTCTTACAGTTGGGCTTAGGACCCTTACTGGACGAGGGCCACCATAGAGAATTTCTCAGGGGGTAAGGCTACTCAAAGAAACAGAAGGATTTTTTCTTGCATGAAACATTGCATAAGTCAGCAGCATAGTCCAATCTTTTATGCTGGTCTCTAAGCTTAATTTCATTAAGGTCTCTTTAATTGTTCTATTCATTCTTTCTACTTGTCCTGAACTCTGGGGTCTATAAGCACAATATAACTTCCAATTAATCCCCAGGTTCCTGGCTAACCCCTGACTTACCTGGGCCATGAACATCGGTCCATTATCAGATCCTATTACTGGCTTAGCTTCCTCCAATGGTAGAGAGGCTTAGTCAGAAGCAGAGGAATCACTTAGAGTGTGTTGTGTGTTAGGGGACGAGGGCAGGGGATAAGGAGGGGAGAAGAGTCCAGTAGAGTCAAATCTTGTGACTCAGGGAGAACAGAGGGTGGAGGAGGTGGAAGAGGTGAGGGTTTGAGAGATCATGGGGGAAGGAGTATGAGCAGAGGAATGGGCAAGGAAAGGCTTCACCCATGGAGGAGGAGATTTGCAGAGGTCGGCAAAGTTAAGATATATGGCTGTTGATCAGGATGGCTATGTGGCCCTGGCTTAAAGACAATATCTCTGACTTTTTAAATTAGTGGGAAGTAGAAAGATATTTCTAGGGGCCATACGACTCCAAAATGGGCCATTCTGAGGCACAGAGAGTCTGCCAGGTCTAGCGTTTTACTAAAAAAAGAAAGATACTGAGCCCTTAAGCGGACTTTGGTTCAGTGATCAAGGGTCAGGGACAGAGTCTTTGAAGTGCTCTGTCCCATAATGAAAGGTACACAAACAGTAAAAGCAAAGTCACATGACACAGATAAGACAAGACCATGAAGACAGGCAATGGACGTCCAACACTGAGACCAGGAATGCGTAGCCGGCAAAACTCGATAGGATGGCAATACCTAATCTAAAACAAAATATCACTGAGTCTATGAAGCAATTGTTCCTTGATTCTCCGAGTCCTCTGCGGGGTCCCCCATGGAGGTGCCCTATGTCTCTGTGACACGTCTCTCAGCCACCGTCGGAGAGACCCCAGGCTCTTCATCGCCAGCAATTTTGCCAAGCCCTAACATGACACCTGAAACCAGAAAGAGGCACCTTACTTGCTCCGAGAGGAGCCCGTTGGGGGTCTCTCATCCGCCACTGCCAGAACTCGTTGGAACCTCAATATGTAAAGGTCAGGCGAGTGTCGGAGGAAGAGACTACCAAGAGACTGTCTCATGCAACAGCAAAGGGTTTTTTTTGGGTCCAGCTTGCTGGGGCTCACAGCTAACTTAAATAGATCAGAGAGCTCTGAGAACAGCTTATGCAGAGCTTACATACATTTCTTGGAGAGGGAAGGGAGGGAAGTTTACTGATGTGTAAGGGTGAGTGGACGGTTCGCGTGACACCGAGTGAGGCAGTACATTCTGCAGTTTGGCAGTTGGGAACAGTACATTCTAGAACAAGATTAGCAAACATTTCTCAAGATTTCAACAGTGTTTTGTTAAGCATACAGAAAAACAGGAAATTACAAGTACCTATTTGATTAACCTTTCACTACCGACTATCCCTTTTTGACTGGATGTTCCTTCTAAATTAATTCATGCAAGGTACAAGGACCTATGCCATTGTATATCGATTTATCTGAGACATCTCTGCAGAACGTAATTCAATGCTGCGTATCCCAATCAAGGGCCCAATGCCCTTCTGGCCTTCAAATCATACTTAGATTTCTTTTTTCATACATATATTACACCTATATATTCTTATACACATAGCAAGTTCCCAATAACATTATTCATCCAGCACAATGATTTCTAACCCAAATCAAACATGTTTTTAACCATAATTATACACTGTTCCCTCAATCTAACTTTATAGAAGAGCAGGGTAAGAGTTGATTTTACAATAAAGAAATGTAGGGAAACTTCCACCTGCTGAGAACCTCAAAGGCCAATGCAGAAATGATCCCTGGAGAAGATGTAGGCAGCTATGAAGGACCTGAGAGAGCAAAAGTCATCTTCCATGGCAAACAACCCGGTCAGGATAAAAGGTTGTGTCTGAATCAGATTCTCTTCTTAATGTAGAGAACATGGACCAAAACAGGCCTGTGTGGAGATCTATTCCTGGGTGCCTATGGTTGATATACCATTCTAACTTGTGAAAGTGTCACAGGAAGTAGGGGCAGCCTCAATCTCATGGGACCCTTGGAAGCAACAGTTAAGACAAAGTGGTTGCCAAGACAGGGACCTCATTCAGTTCAGGAAGGAAATGACCTCACCTCACTTCCTTGGTGATGGAACTTTCTGAACTTTGGATCCAGGAAGCCAGGCACACAGAGCCAGTCCCAGTCCCCATCCCTGTGGTCTCACTTATTTGAATTTACCAAGGACAGTCAGTCTTTCTTGGTACCTTCAGACGTGAGAAGAACAAATGCCAGGAAAGCTCGGAAGCGTTGCTTTTCTTGAGAAAGCAGTTAGTGGCTCACCGTTGGCTCCTGAGAAGTTCACAGAGTTTGCCAAGGAGACCAGATCTGAGACAGGACAGGCTATTTTGGGGGAACATATTATGGCCTACAAGTCAGAGGACACTCCGGATAGTCAAAGACCTACTTGGGGGAAGAAGGTGCCTTTGTGGGTGTGGTTGTGGGTTTGTGGTTTTGTCTCATTTTCTGAGAATAGGTAGGAAAGTCAGTTTGTTTCGTTGGAAGTGGACTGTTTCTAGTAAGTCGTTTAACATGGCGAGTGTTTCTCTGTCTGTGTATCTCACTGTGTCCATGGTTGTAGACATTAGAAAAGAGAATTCATGAATGGATGTGTCTTGTCTAGTAGAAAGCTTCTCAGCATTCATATTGCCCCATTTATGAATGGACTGTAGCTTGCCTTATTGATGTGCAACACCTGCTATCTTCCTAAGTTCCTGTTTTCTTCCTGAATTCCGGCCAATCTCAAGAATAGGCCTATGGTTTTGTGTCCAAGATATTTACAACCTCAAAGCTCTGTGACATAGCAATGTACTGGATAGCTGTAGGGAATGGGGAGCATCTCAGAAAACTCAGATATCAGTGTGACCAGGAAAGTCTCAGTGGAGAAACCCTGCTTTGGGCCTTTTGCTTACCAATTGTTCTGTTGCCCTGAATGTCAGGAAGGTCTTTGCCTCTGGCCACCCCTTTTTGAAGCCTGAAGAAAACAATTTTCAAATGGAAATGATTGGGCATACCTGTGGCTCTTTTCTTAAGTGCTTTGAAAAGGGATGTGTCTGAATCAGCCCCCTGGCCCTGTGTGTGGCTGTGACAGATTCTCAGCACCTGATGGATCTAAAGAAAGTTCCCATGTTTGCATCCAAATGAAAAATGGCCAAAAGAGCAGTCATTGGGATGAAGTCTCTTGACTTCCTCTGTAAGGTTCCTGAACTCCATCAAGTGAAAATAGGGATCCTTTGGGTCAAATGAGTTCTTCAAAACCTGCAGAGGCTAGCCCATAGGTGTTTGGTTTTATCATGACTAAAATTCACATAAAGAATCTAAACCCCACAGTCAGTAGGCCTCAAATTGGAGAATTGGAGCGGTATTCATGGCAGGCCTATTTGATCACTCCTGGTTCACAGGATGGGTGTCCAGGCCACCTTGACTTTAGGCAAATGAGGGTCAAAGGAGCTTATTTTGGACACTGTCTTGGTCTGCGCCCCTCATTTAAACATCCAGCCAAATTATGATGAGTGTCAATGTGGAAGAAGATGAGGGCCATATGGGAGTGTTCTTGTTTTAATTGTGGTAATTTGTGTGGTAGTTGGAAGAGATGACTGGGATCACCTGGGCTTGAACTCTGGTGTGATTCCCCTTAAAGAATGAGTTCTGGATCTGACCTCAGAGAAGTATTGCCGTGAATTCTCTTGGGATTTTACTAGGCCACGCGTGAGAATCGCCTTTGGAAACTGAGATCTAGGCCCAGGATGGCTTTCCACGGAGCTCGGGGATTCTGAGCCAGGATATCACATGATTTACTTCATGAAGACTTGGCAGCCCTAGTTGAGAGTCCAAACACATATGGACCTCACATTGTAGACCACAATGTGTCTGGATTCATGTGACCTTTTTGGCAGTCTTTTGGAAGGCTTTTCTGTGAGTGTTCTCCAGAGCTTTCATTGAAATGAACTTCCTCACCATTTAATGGTTCCTGAATTAATTGAAACCCACAGTGCCTCTAACTTCATTTTTGAAATATGACTAGATTAATACCATGAAATTTCTGAAATTCCCATGACCAGGTGGCACTGGATAAACTTTGGATTTCCTGTTGCTGATCATGAGTGTACCAAAGAGTGCCTTGATTGACTGGGTTTCGTGAAAATGGTGTAGAACAGAGATGCCAGTAATTTGGAGCCTGCTGAGTAGTGGGCGTAGAGAAGTGGACTGTATGTGTGTAAATAAATATTTTTGGTAGGACCACCTGGATCTTCCATTGGCTTTGAAAGACTTGCGACTGACATGGTGCAGGCAGCAGACCTTTATATGTAAAGGCATCTTGTCATATGGAGAGGTTTCAGGGCAATGTTCAGAATCAGGATGCTATAGTCAAGGGGAAAGCTATGTAGGATAGAAGCCTGGTTCGTACATTCTCTTCGCGACCCTGACCAACCACACATGACAGAACTCCTCCAGCATTTTTATCCCAGTTGAACTCCTTGTATTTCGTGAAGCAAGTACCAAACTCCCAGTGCAGCAGTAAGAAACACCCTGGAAAGTGGAGGATCACCAAATGGCTTCACAGTCCACATGGGAGACACTTCAGCCCAGTGGCCTCAGTTTACCTACAAAGAGAGAATTCAGCACCGCTGCCTCATGATCATTGGAAAATAAGAAACCATGTTCTCCAGGTAACATTGATGCAGACCCAGATTTCATGGTGTCACTACAAACGAAGCTAAATCTCCTGACAATTACATATATTTCTTGTTCCCAACCTCAGAGGAAGTTTCTCAAGAAGTCTTTAGGCCAGCACAGCTCCATGTTTCTGGATTGTTTACCCTCTCCCTTACTTTTGGAAACTGTTCTACCACCTCCAGTGTTGTGAACTCCTGAGCATTTTCCATTCCACATAAATTCACAGATTTTCTAACTCCTCTCCTCTAATTGTGTCTTACTTTTAGCGATGGTTATGTCAAGGCATTGTTCTGGATGAGAGAGGGAAGATTTATGTGTATCACATTTTTGCATACACATTAGATTCATTTTCCTTTTTTCCATTTGAAATACTGAATCCCTGACACTAACCCATACCCTACTAGACTCTGACTACTAATCCTAATATCATGGAGAGAAAGAAACCTAACCGAATAGAAATACAGGCCTTTCATAGGAAGCATGGTGTATACTTCTATTTGCCTTCTGCATTATCAAGAGTATGTGTTTTAAATCTAGTCAACTTTTCATTGTAATATTTCTCCATGATTTTTTAAAATTATCACATATATAAATTCCTGTCTCCCTTTCTCTGTATCCTATTCAGCACATGTATTCTTTTATGAATATATATAATATCCTACCTGGTATCACACGGACATTCTTTTGAGCTCCCTGACTTTGGAATATAAAATTGTGAGAACAGATGACTCTCCATAAATAATGATGGAACTGAAAATTCAACCTATGGGTGAGCTTCCTAGTGAAAAACACTATACATAAATCCATGTTCAGTAAAATGAATATTTTTGGATATGTGGATGAATTATATTTCATGATGAATTTCGATTGGCATATATATTGCTAAATATTAATGTGTGTGTATGTGTGTGTGTGTGTGTGTGTGCATGTGTGTGTGTGTGTGTGTGTGTTTGTGTATTTTTTTTAAATCTGGAAAAAATATATATGTGTATATATATATATATATATATATATATATATATATATATATATATATATTTTTTTTTTTTTTCTCCAGATTTTAAAAAATATGAAAAATATGTGTCTTATTATACACTCTCTAAATTCATTTATATTCATGTATGTGGGTTCAAAATCCAATCTTTACAATATTATTTTCAGCAATATTTATATTCCTGTAATACATATTTGTTTCCTACTACTGAAAACTAAGTTCAGTAGGTGGTGCATACAAATCCTAATATTTCTACAGTACCTGACCCAGTTTAACATCAATGCAAGTAGATTGCTATGAGACATGATGTGTATTTTGAAGTTCATTTTTATTCAACACTGGTATATTACTATTTTATCTGTTTATGGACATCATAGGATATATTTTTTCATCCACAACTTCACAAAATTATAGGCATTTGGTTCACATTCATTTACTTACTACTTAAGAACACATGTATTCCTCCATGTTTCTTTACTGGTTTTTTCACTAGACTTCTTTCTAAACACATTATTTTTGATTCCATAATCATTTTTGAAGCAATACACACCCTTCACGATAAACCGTAACCCTATTATTACCATTACATATATAACTGGTTGGAATGATTGTATATATATCAATATAAGATTTCCAATATATTTTCAGATGCAAACTCAATCCATTATTTAAAGTTGGAACTAGTTATATACTTTATCACAATATGGTCTATTCATGCAACATCTCAATAATCATCAACACAAGGTACACCTATATGTATCACCAGTACTAATTTATAAGTTTCCAGAATATTACTTCCCATAATGGTGGAAGAAATACTCATGTCACCTTATCTACATATACAATTTATCACGGTAGTATTATGGACACAAAATGCAAAGGTCACACATATGATTGTACCAAAGCCTAAATGGAAAGTGACCATGGATTACTAAAAACATCCATGTCCAGGGTGCCTAATCCTCTCAAATGTCAATCCTATTGATTATTACATATTTGTTTCTTCCTAAGATTATATATTCAACCTCAAGCCTGTTGAAAATGTCTAATCCTATCACTCACTTTATACTTTGCCTGATTTCCTAATCTTTCTATTGATATCTGCTTTCCTACATATTTTTCCCAGTTCATCATTGTGACTGTCTCTTCACATGTGCTGACATTTACATTCACTCTCTAACTGAAACCCTATTGCTAAAGAACTTTTGGTCCAACTCCTAGAGTCACTCTTCTTCCTAAACCTACTGACTATCTTCCTAATCCTACAGACTATCCCTTTTTGACTGGATGTTCTCTTCTACATTCAATCATCCGAGGTACACGGTCCTATGCCATTGTATATCGATTTATCTGAGACCTCGGTGCAGAACATAATTCAAGCTAAGTATACCAATCAAGGGTTCTGTTGCCCTGAATGTCAGGAAGGTCTTTGCCTCAGGCCACCCCTTTGCAAAGCCTGAAGAAAAAATTTTCAAATGGAAATAAATGGACATCACCTGTGGCTCTTTGCTTAATTGCTTTGGAAAGGGATTTGTCTGAATCTGCCTCTTGGCCCTGTGTGAGGCTGTGGCTTAGATTCTCAGCACCTAATGGATCTAAAGAAAGATCCCATGTGTGCATTCAAAACCAAAATGGCAAAAAGAGCAGTCATTGTGGATGAAGATTCTTGCCTTTCTCTGTTAGGTTCCTGACCCCCTTCAAGTGAGAATAGGGATCCTCTTTGTCAAATGAATTCTTCAATGCTCTGCAGATATGCTTGGGTTTTCTCATGACTCCAAATCACATAAAAAATCTATACCTGACATTCAGTAAGCCTCAAATTATAGAAACAGAGCGGAATTAATGGCAGGCCTTTTTGATCACTCCTGGTTCACAGGAAGGGTGTCCAGGCCACCCTGACTTTAGGGAAATTAGAGGCAAGGGAGCTTATTCTGGAAACTGTCTTTGGTTGCGACCCTCATGAAAACTTCCATCCAGAACTTTTGATGAGGGTCTTTATGGACGAAGATGAGGGCCATGTGGGAGTTTTTTTGTTCTAATTGTGGTCATTTGTGTGGGGGTTGGAAGAGATGACTTGGTCCACCTGGGCTTGAACTCTGGTGTGATTTCCCTTAGAGCCTGAGTTCTGGAACGTACCTCATAGAAGTATTGAAATGAATTGTGTTGGTTTTTAGGAGGCCTCGCATGAATGTCACCCTTTGAAACTGAGATCTAGGCCCAAGGTGGCTTTCCACAGAGCAATGGGAATCTCAGCCAGGAAATCACATGATTTTATTCTGAAAGACTTTGCAGCCATTGTTGGCCCTCGGAAGCAAGAAGGAGTGGCCATACTAATATCGATTAAAATCAACTTAAAACCTAAGTTAATCAAAAGTGATAAAGAAGGACACTATATACTGTTAAAAGGCACCATTAACCAACAAGACATAACAATTATCAATTTGTATGCATCAAACAATGGTGGTGCAAAGTCATAAAACAAACTCTCCTCAACTTCAAGAGTCATATAGGCTATAACACAATAATTACGGGTGACTTCAGCACACAACTCTCGCCATTGGACAGATCCTCTAGAGAAAATATGAATTAAGAAACTATAGAACTTAATAGCACAATCAATAACCTAGACTTAACCAACATATATAGAATATATCAAACATCATAAAGTGGATACATGTTCTTCTCAGCAGCACATTGGTCCTACTCAAATATAGACCATATATTATGCCATATGGAAACTCTTAATAAATATAAAAGTATGGAGATAATACCATGCACCATATCTGATCATAATGGAATGAAACTTGAAATTAATGATTGAAGAAGGAAGGAAAAATTCTACATCACATGGAAAATGAACAATATGTTACTGAATGATCAATGGGTTACAGAAGACATAAAGGAGGAGATAAAAAAATCTCTTAGATACAAATGAAAATACAGACACAACATACCGGATTCTGTGGGAAACAATGAAAGCAGTTTTAAGAGGGAAATTCATTTCTTGGAATTCTTTCCTCAAAAAAAGAAAAGAACAACAAATAAATGATCTCACACTACATCTCAAAAACCTAGAAAAAAAAGCAAAACAACAAATGTAGTAGAAGACAAGAAATAATTAAAATTAGAGGAGAAATCAACAAAATTGAAACAAAAAAATTGAAAAAATAAAAGTTGGTTCTTTGAAAATAAATTAAATCAACAGGGCCTTAGCCATGCTAATGAAGAGAAGTAGAGAGAGAACTCAAATTACTAACATATGGGATAAAAAAGGCAACATCACAACAGACACTACAGAAATTCAGATGATAATTAGAAAGTATTTTGAAACCCCATATTCCAATAAAACAGAAGATAATGAAGATATTGATAAATTTCTTATGTCATATAATCTGCCAAGTTTGAGTCCGGAAGACTCACACAATTTAAATAGAACAATAACAAAGGAAGAAATAGAAGAAACCTTCAAAAGACTACCAACCAAAAAAAGCCCTGGACCAGATGGTTATACAGCAGAGTTCTACAAAACGTTCAAAGATGAATTAATACCAATACTTTTCAAGCTATTTCAAAAAATAGAAAAAGAAGGAGTTCTTCCAAATTCATTCTATGAGGCCAACATCACCCTGATCCCAAAACCAGACAAAGACACTTCAAAGAAAGAAAACTACAGACCAATATCTCTAATAAACTTGGATGCAAAAATTCTCAATAAAATCCTGGCGAATCGAATGCAAAAGCATATCAAAAAAGTTGTGCTTCATGATCAAGAGGGATTCATCCCAGGGATGCAAGGCTGGTTCAATATACGGAAATCAATAAATGTAATCCATCACATCAATAGACTTAAAGAGAAGAACCATATGATCATCTCGATAGATGCAAAAAAAGCATTCTACAAAGCACAGCATCCCTTTTTCTTTAAAACTCTATAAAACACTAGGAATAACAGGAACTTACCTCAACATGGTAATAGCTATATATGCTAAACCTCAGGCTAGCATCATCCTAAATGGAGAAAAACTGAAGGCATTCCCTCTAAAATTTGCAACAAGACATGGATGCCCTCTATCACCACTTCTATTTAATTTAGTTCTTGAAATACTATCCAGAGCAATGATACAGACAAAGGAAATTAAAGGCATAAAAATAGGAAAAGAAGAACTTAAATTATCGCTATTTGTGGATGACATGATAATATATTTAACAGACCCAAAAGGGTCTACAAAGAAACTGCTAGAGTTAATAAATGAATTCAGCAAATTGGCAGGATATAAAATCAACACGCATAAATCAAAGGCATTCCTGTATATCAGCAACAAAACTTATGAAATGGAAATGAGGAAAACCACTCCATTTACAGTATACTCAAAGAAAATAAAAAACTTGGGAATCAACCTAACCAAAGAGGTGAAAGATTTATACAATGAAAACTACAGAACCCTAAAGAGAGAGATAGAAGAAGATGTTAGAGGATGGAAAAATATGCCCTGTACATGGATAGGCAGAAATAACATCATCAAAATGGCGATATTACCCAAAGTTCTCTACAGGTTTAATGCAATGCCAATCAAAAACCCAATGGCATTTCTTGTAGAAATAGATAAAGTAATCATGAATTTCATATGGAACAACAAAAGACCCAGAATAGCGAAAGCAATTCTAAGCAGGAAGTGTGAATCCAGAGTTCAAACTGTACTACAAAGCAATAGTAACAAAAACAGTGTGGTACTGGTATCAAAACAGGCAGATGGACCAATGGTACAGAATAGAGGACACAGAGACATATCCACAAAATTACAACTTTCTTATATTTGAAAAGGGGCCTAAAAGCATGCAATGTAAGAAGGATAGCATCTTCAACAAATGGTGCAGGGACAATTGGAAATTCATATGCAACAAAATGAAACGGAATCCCTTTCTTTCACAATGCATAAAAGTTAACTCAAAATGGATCAAGGAGCCAGATATAAAATCAGAGACACTGCGTCTTATAGAAGAAAAAGTTGGCTACGAGGTACATACTGTGGGGTTGGGCTCCAAATTCCTTAATAGGACACCCATAGCCCAAGAGTTCATAAAAAGAATAAACAAATGGGACTTACTTAATCTAAAAAAGTTTTTTCTCAGCAAGAGAAACAATAAGAGAGTTAAATAGAGAGCCTACATCCTGGGAACAAATTTTTACCCCTTACACTTCAGATAGAGCCCTAATATCTAGAATATACAAAGAACTCAAAACAATTAAACAATGAGATAACAAATAACCCAATCAACAATGGGCCAAGGATCTTAACAGACACTTCACAGAGGAGGACATACAATCAATCAACAAGTATATGAAAAAATGCTCACCATCTCTAGCAGTCAGAGAAATGCAATCAAAACCACCCTAAGATACCATCTCACTCCAGTAAGATTGGCAGCCATTATGAAGTAGAACAACAATAAGTGTTGGTGAGGATGTGGGGTAAAGGGTACACTTGTACACTGCTTGTGGGCCTGAAAATTGGAGAGTCCAATATGGAAAGCAGTATGGAGATTCCTGGGAAAGCTGGGAATGGAACCACCATTTGACCGAGATATCGCCCTTCTCAGACTCTTCCCTGAGGATGTTAATAGAGAGCAGTATAAGGATACTGCCACATCGATGATCATAGCGGCACAATTCACAATAACTAGACTGTGGAACCAAACTAGATGCCCTTCAATAGATGAATGGATAATAAAAATGTGGCATCTATACACAATGGAGTATTACACAGCACTGAAAATGACAAAATCATAGAATTTGCAGGGAAATGAATGGCATTAGAATAGATTATGCTAAGCGAAGCTATCCAATCCTTAAAAAACAAATGCCAAATGTTTCCTTTTATATAGAGAGAGCAAATAAGAACAGAACAGGGAGGAAGAACATGAGAAAAATATTAAAACTAAACAGAGATGAGTGGGGGGAGAGAAAGGGAGAGAGAAGGAAAATTATATGGAAATGGTAGGAGACTACTCAATGTTACACAAAATTACATATAAGAGGTTGTGAGGCTAAAGAGGGGAAAACAAGGGAGAGAATTAAACAACAGCAGATGAGGTAGAGAGGGATGATGGGAGGGGAGGGGGAATAGTAGGGGATAGGAAAGGTAGCAGAATTCAACAATAACTAGTATGCTATTATGTAAAAACGTGAGTGTGTAACTAATGTGATTCTGCGATTTGTATTTGGGGTAAAAATGGGAGTTCATAACCCAATTAAGTCAAATGTATGAAAGATGATATATCATGAGCTTTATAATGTTTTGAACAACCAAAAAAAAAGAATTGAATTTCCAATATTTGAGTCATATAACAACTTTATTTTTTAATAAAATTGTCTTTTATTTGTTATCTTACTTGCTGGTATCTGCCTTTCAGTTTTAAAAAACTATGTGCTTTAGCCATTCATCCATGTAGTATGTAACAGAAAATTTTGAGTGTCTCCATATAACCAGATTGGCAAGGCATCAAGGTTTTCTTCGCAAACAAGGTGAAGGCTTTGCCATTAGAAATTTAATATTCTGCAAAACAATTTTTTTTAACTTTCCAATTAAATTTCCAAAAAAATTTAGGAAAAAAAAAAAGAATCTAAACCCCACAGTAAGAAGGCCTCAAAGTGGAGAAGTGGAGCATTTACGGCAGGCCTATTTGATCACTGCTGGTTCACAGGAAGCGTGTCCAATCAACCCTGATGTTAGGCAAATGAGGGGCAAGGGAGCTTATTTTGGGCACTGGTTTGGATGTGCCCCTCATGGAAAACTCCATCCAGAGGTTATGATGTGTGTTTATATGGAAGAAGATGAGGGCCATGTGGGAGTGTTTTGGTTTTAATTGTGGTCATTTGTGTGGTAGTTGGAAGAGATGACTGGGTCCACCTGGGCTTGAACTCTGGTGTGATTCCCCTTAGAGAATGAGATTTGGAACTGACTTCAGAGAAGTATTGCCATGAATGTTGTTGGGATTTCAGGAGGCCACGCATGAGAGTCGCCCTTGGAAACTGAGATCTTGGCCCAGAGAGGCTTTCCAGAGAGCACTGGGAATCTCAGCTACGATATCACAGGTTTTATTCTGAAAGACCTGGCAGCCATCGTTGAGAGTCAAAACACACATGGACCTCACATTGGAGACCTCAATGGGCCTGGCTTCATGTGACAATTTGGCCACTCTTTGGGAAGCCTTGCCTGTGAGAGATCTCCAGATCCTTCATTAAAATGAGCTTCCTCAACATTTAATGGATCCTGAATGAATTGAAACCCACAGTACCAACAACTTCATCTGTGAAAAATAGTTAGATAAATACCATGAATTTTTAGAAATTCTCATGACCAGGTGGCACTGGAGAACCTTTGGATGTCCTGTTGCTGATCATGAGTATACCAGACAGTGCCTTGATTGACTAGGTATCATGAAAATGGTGTAGAACAGAGATGCCAGTAAGTTGGAGCCTGATATGTAGTGGGCCTAGAGCAGTGGTGTGCAGGTATGTGATAAAACATCTGTGGTGGGGCCTGTGGATCTGCCATTGACTTTCAAATGCCTTGACACAGACACGGTGCAGCCAGCAGACCCTTCTATATAAAGGCATCTTGTTATATGGAGATTTTTCATGGCAATGTTTAGAATCAGGTTGCTATGGTCAAGGGGCAAGCTATGTGGGATAGAAGCCTAGTTGGTGCATTCTCATGCAGACACTGACCCACCACACGTGACAGAACTCCCTCCAGCACTGTGTCCCACTTGAACTCCTTGTATTTCGTGAAGCAAATACCAAACTCCCAGTGCAGCAGCAAGAAACACAATGAAAAGTCGAGGATGACCAAATGGCTTCACAGTCCACATGGGGTGACACTTAGCCCCCGTGGCCACAATTTAGCTACAAAGAGAGAATTTAGCACTGCTGCCTCATGTTCATTGGAAAATAAGAAACCATGTCCTCCTGGTCACATAGATGCAGACCTAGCTTTGATGGTCTCACTACATCGGAAGTTAAAGCTCCTGAAAACAACATATATTTCAAGTGCCCAAGCTCAGAGGCAATTTCTCAAGAAGTGTTTAGGCCAGCAGATCTCCATGTTTGTGGAGTGTTTACCATGTCACTTACTTTTGGAAACTGCTCTATCAACTCCAAGGTTGTGAACTCCTGAGCATTTTCCATTCTAAATATATATTCACAGATTTTCTAACTCTTCTCCTCTAATTCTGACTTACTTGGGGCAAAGGGAATGTCAAGTCATTGTTCTGGATGAGAGAGGGAAGATTGTTTTGTAGCACATATTTGCATACACATTGGATTCATTTTCCAATTTTCTGTTTGAAATACTGAATCCCTGACACTAACCCATACCCTACTAAACTCTGACTACTAATCCTAATATAATGGAGAAAAATAACCCAAACAGAATAGAAATACAAGCATTTCAGAAGAAGCATGGTGTATAGTTGGAATTACCTTTTGCATGATATAAGGTAGGAGTTATAAATCTAGTCAATTATTTGTTGAAATAATTTTCCATGTGTTTTTAAAGTTAAGAAAAATGTGAATTCCTGTCTCCCTTTCTCTGTAGCCTATTAAGCAAATGTATTTTTATATGCACAAATAGAATCCTACCTGGTTTCACATATACATTCTTGTGAGGTGGCTGACTTGGCAGATACAAATTGTGAGAAGAGATCACTCCTCCTAAACGCTGTTTTAACTGAAAATTCAACCCATGGGTGAGCTTCCTAGATGAACAACACTATACACATATTCATGTTCAGTAAAATGAATATTTTGGGATATGCGGATGAGTTATTTTTCATGATGAATTTCAATTGGCATATATATTGCTACATTATAATGTGTGTGTTTGTGTGTCTATATATACATTATATATATATATATTCTCCAGATTTACCAAAATATGAAATATATGTGTCTTCTTATACACCACCTGAATTCATTCATATTCATATATGTGGATTTATAATCAACTTTTAAAAAGTTTATTCTCAGAAATATACATCCACTGAAATAAATATTTGTTTCCTAGTACTGAAAACTAACTTCAGGGAAGGGTGCTTACAAATCCTAATATTTCTACAGTAACTGACCAAGTTTAACATCAATGCAAGTATATTCCTATTGGATATGATGTGTTTATTAAAGTTCATTTTAATCAAACCTGGTACGTTATTATTTCTTCAGTTTATAGACATCATAAATTATATCCTTTCATTCACAAGTTCACAAATTTATAAACATTTGGTTCACTTTCAATCACTTCCTCCTTCAGAACACTTATATTTCTCCATGTTTATTGACTGGTCTTTTCACTAGACTTCTTTCTAAAGACATTATTTTCGATTCCATAATCATTTTTGAAGCAAAACTCACACACTATTTATTATAAACGGTAACCCTAATATAACCATTAGATATATAAGTGGTTGGAATGAATGTATGTATATCAATAAATGATTTCCTCTATTTTTTCAGATATCAATACAATCCATTATTTAAATTTGGAACCAGTCATATATTTTATTCACAGTATGGTCTATTAATGCATCATCTCTATATTCATCAACACAGGGTAAGCCGATTAGTATCCCCAGTACTAATTTATATCTTTTCAAAATATTCCCCCCAGAAATGGTGGAAGAAATACTCATGCACCTGATCTTCATATACATATTATCACAGTAATATTCTGGACACAAAATGCGAAGGTCACCCTTATGATTGTACCAAAGCCTCAATGGAATGTGAACATGGATTACTAAATATATCCATGTCCAGGTTGCCTAATGCTCTCAAATGTCAATCTTATTGGTGACTACAAATTGGTTTCTTCTTAAGATTATGTATTCAACCTCAACCCTGTTGAAAATGTCTAATCCTATCACGTTATACTTTGCCTGATTTCCTAATGTCTCTATTGATGTCTGCTTTCCTACATATTTTCCCCAGTTCATCATTGTGCCTGACTCTTCACATATGGTGTCATTTATATTCACTCTCTAACCAAAACCCTATTGCTAAAGAACATTTGGTCCAAATCCTAGACTCACTCTTCCTTCTAAACCTACTGACTATCTTCCTAATCCTACACACAATCCCTTTTTGACTGGATGATCTCTTCTACATTTAATCATCTGAGGTACAGGGTCTTATGCCATTGTATATCAATTTAACTGAGACCTCGGTGCAAAACATAACTCAAGCTAAGGATCCCAATCAAGGGTCCAAATCCTTCTGGGCTTCAAATATTACCTAGATTTCTGTTTTCATACTTATGTTCTACCTCTATATTCTTATAAATGTCGCTGGTTCCCAATACCATTATTCATCCAGCAGAATGATTTCCAACCCAAATCGAACATGCTATTAATCCTAACCATACAATGTTCTCTCAATCTCACTTTACAGAAGAGCAGGGACAAAGTTGGTATTACAATACAGGAAGTTAGGAGATCTTCCAACTGCTGAGTACCTCAAAATCCATGCAGAAATGATCCCTGGAGAAGATGCAGGCAGCTATGAAGGACCTGAGAGAACAAAAGTCATATTCCATGGCAAAAAACATGGTCAGGATGAAAAGATGTGTCTGAGTCAGCCTCTCTATTCTTTATGTAGGGAAGATGGACCAAACCAGGCCTGTGTGGAGAGCTGTTCCCAGGTGACTATGGTTTCTATACCATTCTAACATGAGAAAGTATCACAGGAAGTAGGGCAGCCTCCATGTCAGGAGACAATAGGAAGAAACTGTTAGGACAAAGTGGTGGCCAAGACAGTGACCTCATTCATTTTCTGAAATTAGTGACCTCACCTCACTTCCTTGGTGATGGAGCTCTCTGAATTTTGTGATCCAGGAAGCAAGGCACCCTGAGCCAGTCCCAGTCCCAGTCGCAGTGGGCTCATTTCTTTGGATTTTCCAGGAACAGAGTCAGTCTTTCTTGGTACCTACTGATGTAAGGGTTGCCAAATACCAAGAAAGCTCTGAAGAGGGGTCTTTCCAGAGAGGATAGGAATTGGCTCACCACTGCGTCCTTACAACTTCACAGATTTGACCAAGGAGACCAGATCTGAGACAGAAAGGCCATTTCTGGGGAACATTGTATGTCCTACCAGTCAGAGGACATTCCAGATAGTCACAGACCTACTTGGAAGAAGGAGGTGCATTAGTGGGTGTTGGTTTGTGTTTGTGGTTTTTTCTCATGATCTGAGAATAGGTAAAAAAGGAGGTTTGTTTGGTTTGGAGTGGACTGTTTCTAGTAAGTCATTTGACAAGGAGACTGTTTCTGTGTCTGTGTATCCCATTGTGTTTTTCTTTGTAGATATTAGAAAAGAAAATAGCTCATTGGGTGTGTCCTGTCTAGTAGAAAACTTCCCAGTATGCATCCTTCCCAATTAATGAATGGACTGAGGCTTGCCTCATCCATGGGCAACACCTGCTATCTACCTAAGTTCTCATTTTTTTCCTAAATTCTGGCCACTCTCAAGATTAGTATCATGTATTTTTGTACAAGATACGTACCACCTCCAAGCTCTGTGACATGGCCATGTACTGGATAGCTGAAGAGAATGGCGAGCATCTCAGAAAACTCACATATCAGAGTAACCAGAAAAGTCTCAAAGGAGAAACCCTGCTTGGGGGCTTTTGATTACCTATTGTTCTGTTGCTCTGAATGTCAGAAAGGTCTTTGCCTGAGGCCAAACCTTAGTGAAGCCTGAAGAAAAGAGTTTTCAAATGGAAATGAATGGGAATCACCTGTGGCTTTTTACTTTATTGCTTTGGAAAAAGATTTGTCTGAATCAGCCTCTTGGCCCTGTGTGAGCCTGTGGTTTAGATTTTCAGCACCTGATGGGTCTAGAGAAAGATCCCATGTGGGCATTCAAAACCAAAATGGAAAAAAGATCAGTCATTTTGGATGAAGCCTCTCGCCTTCCTCTGTAATATTTCTGACCTCCATCAAGTGAGAATAGGCATCATTTGTGTCAAATGAGTTCTTCAAAGCCCTGCAGAGGCTGGACAATAGGTGCTTGCGTTTTCTCATGACTCCAATTCACACAAAGAATCTATACCCCACAGTCAGTAGGCCTCAAATTTGAGAAGTGGAGCAGTATTAACAGCAGTCCTATATGATCACTTCTGTTTCACAGGAATGTTGTCCAGGCCACCCTGACTTTAGGCAAATGAGGGGCAAGGGAGATCATTTTTGACACTGTCTTGGGCTGTGCCCCTCATGGAAACCTCCAGCTAGAGTTTATGATTAGTGTCTATATAAAAGAAGAAGAGGGCCCTGTGGGAGTGTTTTGGTTTTAATTGTCATCATTTGTGTGGCAATTGGAAGAGATGCCTGGGTCCACCTGGGCTTGAACTCTGTTGTGATTCCCCTTAGAGACTGAGTTGTGGAACTGAACTCAGAGAAGTATTGCCATGAATTGTGTTGGGATTTTTGGAGGCCACGCATGAGATTCGCCATTGGAAATTGAGATCTAAGCCCAGGGTGACTTTCCACAGAGCACTGGGAATCTCAGCCAGGATATCACAAGATTTTATTTTGAAAGATTGTCAGCCATAGTTGAGAGTCAAAACACACATGGAATTCACATTGTAGACCTCAATGGGCCTGGCTTCATGTGACCTTTTGCCCACTCTTTGGGAAGCCTTGCCTGTGAAAGTTCTCCAGAGCTTTCATTGAAATGAGATTCCTCATCTTTTAATGGTTCCTCTATAAATTAAATCCCACAGTGCCTCCAACTTCATTATTGAAAAATATCTAGATAAATACCATGAATTTTTTGAAATTACTATGACCAGGTTGCACTGGAGAACCTCTGAATGTCCTGTTCCTGATCATGATTGTACCAGACAGTGCCTTGATTGACTGGGTTTCATGAAAAAAGTGTAGAACATAGATGCCAGAAAGTTGGAGCCTGCAGACTAGTGGGCCTTGAGCAGAGGAGTGTAGGTGTGTGAAAAAAACATTTGTGGTGGGGCCACGTGGATCTGCCATTGGCTTAGAAAGACTTGTGACTGACATGGTACAGCCAGCAGACCCTTCTATGTAAGGGCATCTTGTTATATGGAGAGGATTCCTGCCAAAGGTCAGAATCAGGTTGCTATTGTCAAGTTGAAAAGCTATGTGGAATTGAAGCCTCACTGGTGCATTTTACTAACCCACCACACGTGAGAGTACATCCTCCAGCACTGTGTCCCAGTAGAACTCCTTGTATTTCGTGAAGCCAATACCAAACTCACAGTGCAGCAGTAAAAAACACCACGAAAGTGGATAATGACCAAATGGCTCTACAGACAACACAGTTAGATACTTAGACCCCAGTGGCCAAAGTTTACCTACAAAGAGAGAATTCAGCACTGCTGCCTCATGTTCACTAGAAAACAAAAAACCATGTCATCCAGGTCACATAGATGGAGACCCAGAATTGATGGTCTCACTACAAAGGAAGCTAAAACTCCTGACAACAATATATATTTTAACTGCCCGACCTCAGAGGCAGTTTCTCAAAAAGTCATTGGGCCAGCAGAGCTCCATGTTTGTGGAGTGTTTACCCTCTCCCTTTTTGTAACCCGTTCTACCTCCTACAAGTTTGTGAACTCCTGAGCATTTTTCTTTCCACATATGTATTCACAGATTTTCTAACTTTTCTCCACTAATTGTGTCTTATTTGGGGCGAAGGTAATGTCAAAGCATTGTTCTGGATGAGAGTGGGAAGATTTTTGTGTAGCACATATTTGCATACACATTAGATTCATTTTCATATTTTCCATTTGAAATACTGAATCCCTGACACTAACCCATACCCTACTAGACTCTGACTACTAATCCAAATATGATGGAGAAAAAGAAACTTAACAGAATAGAAATACAGGCCTTTCATAGGAGGCATGGTGTATACTTGGACTTGCCTTCGGCTTTATCAACGGTATGTGTTATAAATATAGTCAACTTTTCATTGTAATACTTCTCCATGAGTTTTTAAAATTAACACATATGTAAATTTCTGTCTCCCTTTCTCTGTAGCCTATTCATCACATGTATTTTTTAATGCATCTTTAGAATTCTACCTGGTATCACATGTACATTCTTGTGAGCTTGCTTATTTTGGAAGATACAAATTGTGAGAAGAGATCACTCACTCTAAATACTGATGGAACTGGAAATTCAACCTATGGGTGAATTTCCTAGATGAACAATATTATGCATAAATAAATGTTCAGTAAAATGAATATTTTTGGATACGTGGATGATATCTATTTTATTATGATTTTCGAATGGCATATATATTGCTACATTTTAATGTCTGTGTATGTGAGTATCTATCTATCTATCTATCTATCTATCTATCTATCTATCTATCTATCTATATAGATATAGATATCTACTCTTTAGATTTTCCAAAATATGAAATATATGTGTCTTATTATACACTTTCTAAATTTACTCATGTGTGTGTATGTGGATTTATAATCAAATTTTGACAAAATAATTCTTAGAAATATTCATCCACCTTAAATACATATTTATTTCCTAGTACTGAAAACTAAATTCAGTGAATGGTGCATACAAATCGTAATATTTCCACAGTGACTGACCCAGTTTCACATCAATGCAAGTAGACACCTATGGGACCATGATGTGTATTTTGAAGTTCATTTTTATTCAACACTGATACATTACTATTTCTGCAGTTTATGGACATAATGGGATATATTCTTTTATGCACAATTTCACAAATTTATAGGCATTTAGTTCACTTTCAATCACTTCCTACTTCAGAACACATGTATTCCTCCATGTTTCTTGACTGTTCTTTCATGAGATTCTTTCCAAACACATTATTTTTGATTTCCATAATCATTTTGAAGCAAAACTCAGACACTCTTCATGATAAACCATAATGCTAATATTACCATTAGATGTATAACTGGTTAGAATGAATTTATGTATATCAATATAAGATTTCCTATATATTTTCAGATATCAATTCAATCCATTATTTAAAGTTTGAACCAGTTATATTATTTATTCACAGTATGGTCTATTAAGGCATCATCTCTATATTCATAGACCGATGGTATACCTATTTGTATCCCAAATACTAATTTATAAGTCTTTAAAATATTGCTTTAAGAATATTGGAAGAAATACTCTAGCCACCTGATATACATATACATTTCATCACAGTAATATTCCTGACACAAAATGCAAAGGACACACTTATGATTGTACCAAAGCCTATATTGAAAGTGAGCATGTATTACTAACAACATCCATGTCCTGATTAACTAATGATCTCAAATATCATTCCTATTGGTGAGTACATATTTGTTTCTTCCTAAGATTAAATATTGAAACTGAACCCTGTTAAAAATGTCTCATCCTATCACTCACTTTGTACTTTGCCTGATTTCCTAATGTCTCTATTGATATCTGATTTCCTACACATTTTCCCCAGTTCATCACTGTGACTGACTCTTGAAATATGCTGACATTTACATTCACTCTCTATCAAAACCCCTATATCTAAAGAACTTTTGGTCCAACTCCTAGACTCACTGAAATGGGTTCTTCAAAGCCCTGCAGAGGGTAGCCCATAGGTGCTTGGGTTTTCTCATGACCCCAATTCACATAAAGAATCTATGCCCCACAGAGAGTAGGCCTCAAATTGGAGAAGTAGAGCAGTATTAATGGCAGGCCTATTTGATCACACCTGATTCACAGGAAGGGTTTCCAGGCCACCCTGAATTTAGGCAAATAAGGGGCAAATGAGCTTATTTTGGACACTGTCTTAGGCTGCGCCCCTCATGGAAACCTCCAGCAAGAGGTTATGATGAGAGTTTATATTGAAGAAGATGAGGGCCATGTGGGAGTGTTTTGGTTTAATTGTGGTCATTTGTGTGGTAGTTGGAAGAGATGACTGGGTCCACATGGGCTTGAACTCTGGAGTGATTCCCCTTAGAGACTGAGTTCTGGAAATGAATTCAGAGAAGTATTGACATGAATTGTGTTGGGATTTTAGGAGGCCACACATGAGAGTTGCCCTTGGAGACTGAGATCTAGGCCCAGGATAGCTTTCCAAAGAGCACTGGGAATCTCAGCCAGGATATCACATGACTTTATTCAGAAAGACGTGGCAGCCATTGTTGAGAGTCAAAACACACATGGACCTCAATTGTAGACCTCAATGGGCCTGGCTTAATGTGACCTTTTGGCCACTCTTTGGGAAGCCTTGCCTCTGAGAGTTCTCCTGAGCTTTAATTGAAATAATCTTCCTCACCATTTCATGGTTCCTGAATAAATTGAAAGCCACAGTGCCTCCAACTTCATCCTTGAAAATTGGCTATATAAATACCATGAATTTTTTAAATTCCCATGAACAGGTGGCACTGGAGAACCTTTGGATATCTGTTGCTGATCACGAGTGTACCAGACATTGCATTGATTGACTGGGTTTCATGAAAATGGTGAGAACAGAGATGCCAGAAAGTTGGAGCCTGCTGACTATTGGGCCCAGAGCAGTGGTGGGCAGGTGTATGATAAAACATCTGTCGTGGGGACACGTGGTTCTGCCATTGGTTTCCGAATGACTTGTGAATGACATGGTGCAGCCAGCAGAACCTTACAAGTAAAGGGACCTTGTTATATGGAGAGGTTTCAGGGCAATGTTCAGAATCAGGTTGCTATGGACATGGGTGCAAGCTTTTTGGGATAGAAGCCTGGTTGGTGCATTCTCCTGCAGACCCTCATCCACTACACGTGAGAGTACTCCCTCTAGCACTGTGTCCCAGTTTTTCTCCTTGTATTACGTGAAGCCAATACCAAACTCCCAGTGCAGCAGTAAGAAACACCACGAAAAGTGGAGTATGACCAAATGGCTTCACAGATCACATGGTTAGACACTTAGACCCCAGTGTCCTCAGTTTACTAACAAAGGGAAAATTCAGAACTTCTGCCTCATGTTCAATAGCATATATGGAACCATGTCATCCAGGTCACATAGATGCCGACCCAGGTTTGATGGTCTCAATACAAAGGAAGCTAAAGCTCCTGACAACAACAAATTTTTCAAGGGCCCAAACAAAGAGGCAGTTTCTCAACAACTCATTAGGCCACCAGAGTTCCATGTTTGTGGAGTGTTTACCCTGTACCTTACTTTTGGAAATTCCACTACCACCTCCAAGGTTGTGAACTCCTGAGCATTTTCTTTTCCAGATATATATTCACAGACTTTCAAACTCTTCTCCACTAATTGTGTATTACTTGTGGCGAAGGAAATATCAAGGCATTGTTTTGGAGGACAGTGGGAAGATTTTTGTCTAGCAAATATTTGCATACACATTAGATTCATCTTCCTATTTTCCATTAGAAATACTGAATCCCTGTCACTAACCCATACCCTACTAGACTCTGACTACTAATCTTAATATGATGTAGAAAAAGAAACCTAACAGAATAGAAATACAGGCCGTTCATAGGAGGCATGGTGTATACTAGGACTTGCCTTCTGCCTTATCAAGTGAATGTGTTATAAATCTAGTCAACTTTTCATTGTAATACTTCTCCATGAGTTTTTAAAGTTAACACATATGTACATTTCTGTCTCCCTTTCTCTGTACCCTATTCATCTCATGAAATTTATTATGCATATTTAGTATCCTACCTGGTATCACACGTACATTCTTGTGAGCTTGCTGTTTTAGGAAGATACAAATTGTGAGAAGAGATCACTCCCCCTAAATACTGGTGGAACTGAAAATTCAACATATGGGTGAATTTCCTAGATGAACAGCATTATACATAAATCCATGCTCAGTAAAAAGAATATTTTTGGATATGAGGATGATATATATTTCATGATGAATTTTGATTGGCATACATATTACTACATTTTAATGTCTGTGTTTGTATCTTTATATATATATATATATATATATATATATATATATATATATATATATATATATATATATATTTATTTTTTTTTTCTCCAGATTATTCAAAATATGAAATATATGTGTCTTATTTTACACTCACTAATTTAACTCATGTTCCTATATGTGGATTTATAATGAAATTTTCACAAAATTATTCTCAGAAATATTCATCCACATGAAATACATATTTATTTCCCAGTACTGAAAACTAACTTTGGTGAAAGGTGCTTACAAATCCTAATATTTGTACAGTAACTGACCCAGTTTAACATCAATGCAAGTAAAATCCTATGGGACATGATGTGTATTTTGAAGTTCATTTTTATTCAACACTGGTACATTACTATTTCTTCAGTTTATGGACATTATAAGATAATACTTTTCATCCACAAGTTAACAAATCTGTACGCATTTGGTTCACTTGCAATTACTTCCTGCTTCAGAATATATGTATTCCTCCATGTTTCTTGACTGTACTTTTCATGAGATTATTTCCAAACACATTATTTTCGATTTCCATAATCATTTTTGAAGCAAAACTCCCACACTCTTCATGATAAACCATAATGCTAAAATTACCATTAGATGTATAACTGGTTAGAATGAACTTATGTATATCAATATAAGATTTCCTATATATTTTCAGATATCAATTCAATCCATTATTTAAAGTTTGATCAAGTTATATTATTTATTTACAGTATTGTCTATTAAGGCATCATCTTTATAATCATAGGCACAGGGTACACGTACTTGTGTCCCCAATACTAATTTATAAGTCTTAAAATGTTGCTTTCAGAAATGTTTGAAGAAATACTGTAGTCACCTGATATACATTTACATTTCATCACAGTAATATTCCTGACAAAAAATGCAACGGACACCCTTATGATTGTACCAAAGCCTAAATTTAATGTGAGCATGTATTACTAACAACATCCATGTCCTGATTAACTAATGATCTCAAATATCATTCCTATTGGTGACTACATATTTGTTTCTTCCTAAGATTATATATTCAAACTCAACCCTGTTAAAAACGTCTTATCCTATTACTCACTTTGTACTTTCCCTGATTTCCTAATGTCTCTATTGATATCTGCTTTCCTACACATTTTCCCCAGTTCATCACTGTGACTGACTCTTCACATATGCTGACATTTGCATTCACTCTCTAACCAAAACCCTATATCTAAATAACTTTTGGAACTATCCCTTTTTGTCTGGAGGATCTCTTCCTCATTCAGTCATCCAAGGTACAAGGTCCTATGCCATTGTATAACGATTTATTTGAGACAACTTTGCGGAAATAATTCAAAGCTAAGTATCCCAATCAAGGGCCCAGTGTTCATCTGGGTTTCAAATCTTTCCTAGATTTCTGTATTCATACTTATATTACACCTATATATGCTTGTAAATATCGGAGGTCCCCAATACCATTATTCATCTCGCAGAATGATTCCTAACCCAAATTGAACATGTTATTAACCCTAACCATGCACTGTTCCCTCAATTTAACTTTACAAAGACCAGGGACAGAGTTGGTGTTATAATACAGGTAGGTAGGGGATCTTCCACCTGTTGAGAACCTCAAGTTCCATGCAGAAATAAACCCTGAAAAAGATGTAGGCAGCTATGAAGGACCTGAGAGAGCAACAGTAATCTTCCTTGGTAAAATACCTGGTCAGGATGAAGCGATGTGTCTGAATAAGCCTCTCTTTTCTTAAAGTAGAGAAGATGGACCAAACCAGGTCTGTGTGGAGAGCTGTTAACATGTGCCTATGGTTGATATACCATTCTATCTTGTGAATGTGACACAGGAAGTAGGGGAAGCCTCTCTCTCGTGGGACCCTTGGAAGCAAATGTTAGGATAAAGTGGTTACCAAGGTAGTGACCTCATTCAGTTCCTGAAGGAAGTGACCTACCTCACTTCCTTGGTGATGGAACTCTCTGAACTTGGGATCCAGGAAGCCAGGCACTCAGAGCCAGTCCCAGTCCCAGTCCCAGTGGGTTCACTTGTTTGGATTTACCAAGGACAGAGTCAGTCTTTTTGGTACATACTGATGTGTGGATGGCTAAATGCCAGGAAAGCTCTGAAGAGGGGCCTTTCCTGAGAAAGCAGGTAGTGACTCACTGATTGATGCTGAAAACTTTACAGAGTTGGTAAAGGAGACCTGATCTGAGACAGGAGAGTCCATTTCGAGGGAGCAGAGTAAGGCCCATCAGTCTGAGGACACTCTGGATAGTCACAGACCTACTTGGGGGAAGGAGGTGCCTTTGTGGGTGTGGGTGTGAATTTGTGTTTTTTTATCATGTTCTGAGAATAGGTAGGAAAGGCAGTATGTTTGGTTTGGAGTGGACTGTTTTTAGTAAGTCATTTGACAAGGCGAGTGTTTTTAGGTCTGTGTATCCCACTGTTTTCGTGGTTGTAGACAACACCTACTTCTTTCCTTAGTTCCTGTTTTCTTCCTGAATTCTGGCCACTCTCCAGAATAGGCTCATGTTTTTTTGTCCAAGATATGGACCTCCGTCGAGTTCTGTGACATGGCCATGTACTGGATAGATGAAGGGAATTGGGAGCATCTCTGAAAACTCGGATATCAGTGTGACCAGTAAAGTCTCAGTAGAGAAACCCTGCTTTGTGCCTTTTGCTTACCTACTGTTCTGTTGACCTGAATGTCAGGAAGGTCTTTTCCTCAGGCCACCAGTTTGTGAAGCCTGAAGAAAAGTGCTTTCAATTGGAAATGAATGAGCATCACCTGTGGCTCTTTGCTTAATTGCTTTGGAAAGGGATGTGTCTGAATCATCCTTTCGGCTCTGAGAGAGGCTGTGGCTTTGATTTTCAGCACCTGATGGATCTAAAGAAAGATCCCATGTGTGCATCCAAAACCAAAATGGCAAAAAGATCAGTCATTGTGGATGAAGTCTCTTGCTTCCTCTGTTAGGTTCCTGACCTCCATCAAGTAAGTAGAGGGATCCTTTGAGACAAATGAGTTCTTCAAAGCCCTGCAGCAGTGCTTGGGTTCTCACATGACTCCAAATCACATAAAGAATCTATACCTCACAGTCAGTAGGCTTCAAAATGAAGAAACAGAGCAGTATTACTGGCAGGCCTATTTGATCAATCCTGGTTTACAGGAAGGGTGTCCAGGAAACCCTGACTTTAGGAAAATGAGGGGCAAGGGAACTTATTTTGGACACTGTCTTGGGCTGCGCCCCTTATGGAAACCTCCAGCCAGAGGTTATGATGAATGTCTACATGGAAGAATATGAGGGCCATGTGGGAGTATTTTGGTTTTAATTGAACATATTGTTAACCCTAACCATACACTGTTCCCTCAATCTAAGTATTCAGAAAAGCAGGGACAGATTTGGTCTTACAATACAGGAATGCAGGGGATCTTCCACCTGCTGAAAACTTCAAAGTTCCATGCAGAAATGAACCCTGGAGAAGATGTAGGCAGCTATGAAGGATCTGAGAGAGCAAAAGGCATCTTCCATGGCAAACAGCCTGGTCAGGATGAAGGGTTGTGTCTGAATCAGATTCTCTCTTCTTAATGTAGAGGAGAGGCCTGTGTGGAGAGCTGTTCCCAGGTGACTATTGTTTCTTTACCATTCTAACTTGTGAAAGTGTCACAGGAAGTAGGGACATCCTCCATGTTATGAGACCTTAGGAAGCAAATGTTAGGACAAATTGGTTGCCAAGGCAGTGACCTCATTCAGTTACTAAAGGAAGTGACCTCACCTCACATCCTTGTTGATGGAACTCTCCAAATTTGGGTTCCAGGAATCTAGGCACCCAGGCCCAGTCCCAGCACCAGTTCCAGTGTTCTCACTTGTTTGGATTTTCCAAGGACAGAGTCAGTCTTTTGTGGTACCTACTTATGTGAGAATGGCCAAATTCCAGAAAAATTCTGAAGAGGGGTCCTTCCGGAGAAAACAGGTAGAGGCTCACTGCTGGCTCCTGACAACTTCACAGAGTTGACCAAGGAGTCCAGATCTGAGACAGGACAGACCATTTCTGGAGAACATAGTATGGCCCTCCAGTCAGAGGACACTCTGGATAGTTCCAGACCCACTTGGGGGAAGGAGGTGCCTTTGTGGTTGTGGGTGTGGGTTTGTGGTTTTTTCTTTTGTTCTGAGAATAGTTAGGAAAGTGGGTGTGTTTGGTTTGGAGTGGACTGTTTCTAGTTAGTCCTTTGACAAGGCGAGTGTTTTTAGGTCTGTGTATCCCACTGTTTTCGTGGTTGTAGACATTAGAAAAGATAATGCCTCAATGGGTGTATCCTCTCAAGGAGAAAACTTCCCAGCATTCATCCGGCACAATTTATGAATGGAGTGTGGCTTGCCTTATCAATGGGCAACACCAACTATCTTCCTACGTTCCTGTTTTCTTCCTGAATTCTGGCCACTCTCCAGAATAGGCTCATGATTTTGTGTCAAATATATGTACCACTTCCAAGCTCTGTGACATGGCCATGTACTGGTAGCTGAAGGGAATGGCAAGCATCTCATAAAACTCAGATATCAGTGTAGCCAGTAAAGTCTCAGAGGAGAAACCCTGCTTTGGGCCTTTTGATTACCTATTGTTATGTTGCCCTGAATATCAGGAAAGTCTTTTTCTCAGGCCACCCCTTTGTGAAGCCTGAAGAAAACAGTTTTCACATGGAAATGAATGGGCATTACCTTTGAGTTTACAATAAAACCTTCACAGATTTGGCTCTCATTAAGTTAAAAATACTTTTAGATTGTATCTCAGTGTAAAAAGTAACATGGAACTGTACATATCTTATTGATAACAAGTCCAATTATAGAACACAAATGATATACATAAATCTCCAACACTCCAACATGTTTTTCTTTTAAGCCTAGAATTACCATACAACCTTAGAACACCAGCTTGATACAATGGTCTTTGCAAGCTTCTACCTTACAGACTTGTATACCTGGAAGATATGAACACATTAACACCACAATTACATTGATGTTTTTGTATTAAACAAGTTTAGATTTTAAAGAAATAACATGGCACAATTTTATAAAAACAGTACTTGTTTTACCAGCTGTTTAATTTTTTAAGATTACTTGCTCAAAACTTACACATATAACCAAGTTACACACACCTTTTTTTTATTATTTACTTAAACCCTTTTAATTACTTAATCATATAGACTCTCTTATCCAGAAACACGTTTTTCCTCTATTATATCTATATCTAGAACCTTTTAGTTTCTCTTTTCCATCTACTAACCTCTTTCTGTTCACATTTCAATACAATGCTTTTCAATTTCTGAATTTAAGCAGATTATTTTATAGACATCTACATTTTATTAGGGCCTTTTTGAAAACCTAGAAAACTTATTGGCCTAATTTTAAAGACATCTTTATTTTTATCTGTTTACCCAATTTGAATTAAAACATATGAATCACGTGAATCAAAGACATTTGGATACATTTTTAAATTTTTCATGAGCGCTCCTCATCTGTCAATTGTCATATCCCTGCATGATATATGGACATACACACATACAGACATACCAACATACAACACGTAACACAAATGTAACACATAACACAATAGTAAAGGCCTTGTAGCTTTTTTCAGGTAAAATCTCCATTGCAATGCTGAAAACTCCAGAGTCGATCAAAAATAGAACTGATCAGAAAACATTAACCCATCAGCAGAATCAAGATCATGAGCTCAAAAAAAAAATTACAGAATCTAAGAAAAGCAAGAGTCCTAAAAATGATGACTGGCCAGAAATTAGTAAATACCATATTATATACTTTTTTGGTTAGGTCTAGTTTGAGTTTAGGTAAAAAGACACATTTACTCTTTTTATCTGTCTCCTGCTGAGTGCTGCAGGCTTCTTTTATTTGCATATCAAAGTAAGTCCTGGCTGAGGTCTGGAAAACTGGAAAGACTGGAATTCTGAGAAGAAACCTCACGCCTAAGGCATTTATCTATAAGTCATAATTTCCAGGTTTGGATGTTGAAAATTTTGATGCAAGTTTAAGATGTAATTCTCAAAATTTTATTTCTTTAGATTTTTCTACACTAGAAAAACTTGCTCACACAAAACTGAAAATAGGATCATTTTTTGATAATATTAATGCCACAATCAGAAGAAGTTTCTATAGGATCATTAAGCCCCTTTCTTTGTTATGAAGTTTCTAATAGTATTAAGTTAAATTAAATTGGCTGAAAAATTTTTAAAAAGAACCACATGCTACCATGTGTATCCGAAATTAAGCTTTAAAAATTTCCAAGACTGTTGCTAATTAATGTCATTTCAATAAGCCAGACCAACGTTTTAATTTAGTACCATTTTTTAAAATCTTACACACTGATGGGAATAGATACCATATCATAATTTATTAACTCTTCCCAAGTTAATGCACTGATATATCTAGTGAAATTTTTTCAGGCTGTCTAGTTCAAAATTAAAACTCTTTATTTTTTTTTTTACCCTAAGTATTTAAGTTTCCTAGCATGAACTACCTGAAATCAAACTAAACAATTGTTTAAACCCAACTTTTAACTGTAAGATAGTGCAATGCTTTAGAAACCCATTTAGATACCAGATGGTTAAAATAAAAAAAATCATTTCTAGATACACATTCACCCTAGATCATCCCCAAGAAACAATCTATAATATCAACATATTAATGCATTCATTGTCCCTTTTGTTAAGTAAACAGAGGTGGAGAAATCTTTAAAGTGCACGTAAGGAATAAGGGAGTTCCCCACAGCAAAATGGATCTGGCAGCTGCTGGGTGTCCCTTAGCCTCACCATTTACTTACAGGATTAGTTCCTCTGGTTTGCTTTGACCCCAGGCACCAGGCATATTCTATGTCTCCCAACTTTGCAGTAGTCAGCTCCCAAAAATTTCATTCTCTGCTTCAGTTGTTTTGAGTGCTAGGCTTCCCCAAGAGGGCAGAGTGGGGTTTATTTAAAGTCCCCTCTGGGGTGTCAAAATTTATGACTGAAGGCTTCGTTCCCATCCCAAAGCCAATTAATGCCAATTTAATAATGAGGACAGGGTTTTGAGAAAAGTTTAAGCGAGATATCAAAGTTCTTAGACCCCAGACATTTCCCTCTGCAGTGGGCATGCTCAATCCAACTACGGGAAGAAAAGAAATCACTGCTTCCGTAATCTTGCTTAACAAAGGGGAGTAAAGTTTATCAAAGTTCTTTGAAGCACAGCTAAGAGAGGTGAAAAGGTGAGAAAAGAAAAACTGGCGGTTATATTGACTTTTGGTCCCTCACAGGAGAAGCATTAGTTTAAAATTTAGCTAAAGTAACTTCCACATATGTAATGCAGGTTGGAACTCGGGACTCTGCATCGGACCAAACAATGCCATCACATTTAACAGAAACACAGATAAAATGACACACAAAGACCATCATGCAGCTCCCGTTTGTTCACAACCCCAAGATCTACAATCTTGTGACTCAGAGAGAATGGAGGAAAGAGGTGGAGGAGTAGAAGGTTTGAGTGATAGGATCCTGGGTGAAGGGGTCGGATTGGAGGCAGGGACCAGGAATGGCTTCAAGGACAGAGGCATGGAATGGCTTTGTCCCATAATGAGAGTTTCTCAAACAGAGACAAGGACAATACAAACGTGACACAAACATGTACACACAGTTAACATTTAACACGAGTTCAGAAGTAAAGATTAGAACCTCGTAACTGGCAAAACCTGATGGGTTAGACCACAAAGACAGACAGTGAATTCAACCTGAGAGAAAAAAGTAGTCAGCAAGATATGATGGGTTGCCAGCAGAGTCACCTAATGTGGGCTCATTCGTCCCTCCTCACCTAATGAGAGCACATCCGTCACTCCCCGAGTCCTCCAAGGCATCCCTTGCAAGGACATGGCCTGTGGCTTTAGGACACGTTTGTCCACCACTGACAGGGGGAACTTACGTTCTCCACTGGAAGCCACACTGCCAACCCAAACCAAAAATGGAAAAATGGAACCTGAACAAAAAGCTCTGAGTGATCACAAGGAAAAATGAAAAGAAGCGCCTTACTTACCTCCAGAGGGGTCTGTTGGCGTGTCCTTGTCCTATGCTGCGTGATTCCCGGCCAACGCACCAAATGTAAGGGTCCGGTGAACGTCGGAGGAAGAGACCACCAAGAGAACGCGGCTCATGCAACAGAAAAAGGCGTTCATTGAGGATCCAATCCAGCATGCTGGGGCTACGTGCTCACTCAAGAAGGGAGAGCAGCCCAGAGCCCCGAGCAGGGGTTGAGCAGTGCTTAAGTACACTTTTTGGGGAGGGCGGGACTTTACATATATCACAGTCTCCTTTAAGAAATCAACATACACCGCAGAAAAATCAAACAACAATTCCTAAACATGATTAGTTCATTCATTGGCAGGAACAGGTCAGGCGGGAGTGATAGGTGAGTTCTAAAGCGAGGTACACATTCAAACAGATTGGTTTAGGCCTTGCGATGCCTATGTGCCAGGCCACACAGGATCCTAGGTTATTAAACAACCAGGCGGTCAGGGGGAATATTTACTGGGCAGTCCGGAATTGTACTACAAGCTACAGGAATTTCAGGTTTTGCATGTAGCATAGGAACTTAACAATACCTGGTCCTTTACATTTTAACTCAGGCCTTGCAGCTTAGAAACTTTACAAAACCCGGTCTTTTACACTTCAACTTTTACACTTTAATTTCAATTTATTTTACCCTTTCAGATCACTCCTGGTGCACAAGAAGGGTGTCCAAGCCACCCTGAATTTAGGCAAATGAGTGGAAAGGGAGCTTATTTGGGACACTGTCTTGGGCTGTGCCCCTCATGGAAACCTCCAGCCAGATGTTATGATGAGTGCCTTTATAGAAGAAGAGGAGGGCCATGTGAGAGTGTTTTGGTATTAATTGTGGTCATTTGTGTGACGGTTGGAAGAGATGACTGGGTCCACCTGGGCTTGAATTCTTGTGTGATTCCCCTTAGAGACTGACTTCTGGAACTGAACTCAAAGAAGTATTGCCATGAATTGTGGTGATATTTTAAGAGGTCAAGCATGAGAGTCGCCCTTGGAAACTAAGATCAAGGCTGAGGGTGGCTTTCCACAGAGCCCTGGGAATTTCAGCAAAGATATCCCATGATTTTATTCTTAAAGACTTGGTTGCCATAGTTGAGAGTCAAAACACACATGGACCTCACATTGTAGACCTCAATGGGCCTGGCTATATCTAACCTTTTGGCCACTCTTTGGGAAGCCTTGCCTATGAGAGTTCTCCAGAGTTTCATTGAAATGAGCTTCCTCAACATTTAATGGTTCTTGAAACCCACAGTGCATACAAACACAATAGAAATACAAGCAGTTCAGAAGAGGCATGGTGTATAGTTGGACTTGCCTTTTGCATTATGTAGGGTAGGTGTTATAAATCTAGTTAATTTTTAATTGAAATAGTTCTCCTTGTGTTTTTAAAGTTAATAAATATGTGAATTCCTGTATCCTTTTCTCTGTAGCCTATTCATCACATGTATTTTTATATAAACATATTGAATCCTACCTGGTATCACATATACATTCTTGTGAGGTGGCTGACATGGCAGATACAAATTATGACAAGAGATCACTCCTCCTAAACGCTATTGGATCATAAAATTCAGCCTAAGGGTAACCTTTCTAGTTGAACAACATTATTCATAAATCCATGTTCAGTAAAATTAATATTTTTGGATCTGTGGACGATATATATTTCATCATGAATTTCAATTGGCATATATATTGCCACTTTATAATGTCTGTGTGTGTTTTGCTCTTTGCTTAATTGCTTTGGAAAGAGATGTGTCTGAATCAGCCTCTTGGCCCTGTGTGAGGCTGTGGCTTAGATTCTCAGCACCTGATGGATCTAAAGAAAGATCCCATGGGTGCATCCAAAACCAAAATGGCCAAAAGAGCAGTTATTGTGGATGAAGACTCTCACCTTCCTCTCTAATGGCCCTGACATCGATCAAGTGAAAATAGGGATCCTTTGGGTCAAATGAGTTCTTTAAAGCCCTGCAGCGTTTAGCCCATAGGTGCTTGGGTTTTCACATGAATCCAATTTACATAAAGAATCTAAACCCCACAGTCATTTGGCCTCAAATTGAAGAAGATAAGGGGCATGTGGGAGCATTTTGTTTTGAATTGTGGTAATTTGTTTGGCGCTTGGAACAGATGACTGGGTCCACCTGGGCTTGAACTCTGGTATGATTCTCTTTAGAGACTGAATTCTGGAAGTGACATCAGAGAAGTATTGTCATGAATTGTGTTTGGATTTTACTAGGCCATGCAACCTAGATCTCAGGTATTAATTGTGGTGCAGGGAGATCTAGGTGCAGGGTGGCTTTGCCCAGAGCACTGGGAATCTCAGCCTGGATATCACATGATTTTATTCTGAAATTCTTTAAAGCCACAGTTGAGAGTCAAAACACACATGGACCTCACATTGTAGACCTCAATGGGCAGACTTCATGTGACCTTTTGGCCACTCTTTGGGAAGACTTGCCTGTGAGTGTTCTCAAGATCTTTCATTGAAATGAGCTTCTTCAACATTTAATGGTTCCTGAATGAATTGAAACCCACAGAGCCTCCAACTTTATCCTCAAAAAATGGCTTGATAAATACCATGAAACTTTTGAAATTCCCATGACCAGGTGGCACTGGAAAACTTTTGGATGTCCTGTAGCTGATCATGAGTGTATCTCACAGTGCCTTGACTGACTGGGTTTCATGAAAATTGTGTAGAACAGTCATGCCAGTATGTTGGAGCCTGTTCATTAGTGGGCCTAGAGCAGTGGTGTGAAGGTGTGTGATAAAACATGTGTGTTGGGGCATGTGGATCTGCCATTGGCTTCCAATTGCCTTGTGACTGACAGGGTACAGCCAGCAGACCCTTATATGTAAAGGCATCTTGTTATATGGATAGGTTTCTGGGCAATGTTCAGAATCAGGTTGCTATGGACAAAGGGGCAACCTATGTGGGACAGAATCCTGGTTGGTGCATTCTCATGCAGACTGTGTCCCTCCACACGTGACAGAACTCCCTCCAGCACTGTGTCCCAGTTGAACTCCTTTTATTTCATGAAGCAAATACCAAACTCCCAGTGCACCAAGGAGTAACACCACGAAAATTGGAGCATGATCAAATGGCTTCACAGTCAACCCGGGGAGACACTTACACCCCAGTGGCCATAGTTTAACTACAAAAAGAGTATTCAGCACTGCTGCCTCATTTTCATTGGAAAATTAGAAACAATGTCCTTCAGGGCACATATTTGCACACCCAGATTTGATGGTCACACAACAAAGGAAGCTAAAGCTACTGACAACAACATGTATTTTAAGAGCCCAACCTCAGAGAGTTTCTCAAGAAGTCATTACACAAGCAGAGCTCAATGTTTGTGGAGTGTTTACCCTGTCCCTTACTTTTGGAAACTCCTCTACCACCTACAATTTTGTGAACTCCTGAGCATTTTTTATTCCTGATATGTATTTACAGATTTTCTAACTTTTCTCCTCTAATTGTATCTTACTTGGAACTAAGGTAATGTCAAGGCAATCGTCTGGATGAGAGTGTGAACATTTTTGTGTAGCACATATTTGCATACCAATTAGAGTCATTTTCCATATTTCCATTCGAAATACTGAATCCTTGACACTAACGCATACCCTAATAGACTCTGACTACTACTCCTAATATGATGGAGAAAAATAACACAAACAGAATAGGAATACAAGCAGTTCAGAGGAATCATAGTGTATAGTTGGACTTGTTTTTTGCATGATTAATTGTAGGTGTTATAAATCTAGTCAATTTTTAATTGAAATAGTTCTCCATGTGTTTTTAATGTTAACAAATATGTGAATACCTATCTCCCTTTCTCTGTAGCCTATTCAGCACATGTATTTTTAAATGCACATATAGAACACTACCTGGTATCACACCTACATTTTGTGAGGTGGCTAATTTGGCAAATACAATTTGTGAGAAGTGATCACTCCTGTTAAACTCTGTTGGAACTGAAAATTTAACCTAGGGGTGTGTTTCCTAGAAGAACAACATTATACATAAATACATGTTCTAAAAGAAATAATTTTGCATCTGTGGAGGATATATATTTCATGATAAATTTGATTGCTAATTTATTGTCTGTGTGTGTTTTTTTGTATATATATATATATATATATATATATATATATATATATATATATATATACATACACTCTCCAGATTTTTCAAAATATGAAATATATGTGTCTTATATACACTCCCTAAATTCATTCATGTTCATGTATATGGATTTATAATCAACTTTTCACAAGATCATTCTCAGAAATATTCATCCACCTGAAATACATACTGTTTCCAGTACTGAAAACTAACTTCAGTTAATGTTGCATACAAATACTAATACTTCTACAGTAACTGACCCAGTTTAACATCAATGCAAGTACATTCCTATGTGACATGATGTGTATTTTGAAATTCATTTTAATTCAACACTGGTACATTACTATTTCTTCAATTTATGCACATCATAGGATATATATTTCATCCACAAGTTAGCAAACTTATAGGCATTTGTTTCACTTTCAATCACTTCCTGCTTCAGAACACATGGATTCTTCCAGGTTTCTTGACTGGTCTTATAATGAGACTTCTTTCGAAATATATTATTTTTGATTTCTTTTATCACTTTTGAAGCAAAACTGACACTCACTTCATGATAAACCATAACTATAATATCACCATTAGATGTATAACTGGTTGGAATGAATGATTTTATAACAATATAGTATTTTTTATATATTCTCTTATATCAGTTTATTCCATTATTTAAAGTGGAACGAGTTATATTATTTATTCACTATATTGTCTATTCATGCATTATCTCTATATTCATAGACACAGGGTACACCTCTTAGTACCCCCAATACTAATTTATTAGTCTTCTATATATTGCTCCCAGAAATGGTGGAAGAAATACTCATGTCACCTGATCTACATATGCATGTTATCATAGTAATATTCTGGACACAAAATGCAAAAGTCACACGTATGATTGTACCAAAGCCTAAATGGAAACTGAACATGGATTACTAAAAACATCCATATCCAGGTTGCCTAATGCTCTCAAATGTCAATCCTATTGGTGACCACATTTTTGTTTCTTCCTAAGATTATATATTCAACCTCAAAACTGTTGGAAATGTCTAGTTTTTTCACTCACTTTATACTTTGCTGATTTCCTAATGTCTCTATTGATATCTACTTTCCTACATATTTTTTCCAGTTCAACATTGTGACTGACCCTTCACATGTGCTGACATTGACATTCACTCTCTAACCGAAACCCTATTGCTAATGAACTTTGGTCCAAATCCTATACTCTATCTTCTTCCGAAACATACTGACTATCTTCCTGATCCTATCGACTATCCCTTTTTGAGTGGATGTACTCTACTACATTCAATCATCTGAGGTACAAGGTCCTATGCCATTGTATATCGATTTTTCTGAAACATGTATGCATAACATAATTCAAAGCTACGTGTCCCAATCTATTGCCAAATGCACTTCTGAGCTTCAAATCTTACCTAGATTTCTGTTTTCATACTTATATTTAACCACTATATTTCTATATATTGCAGGTTCCCAATAACCTTATTCATCCCGCAGAATGATTCCTAACCCAAATCGAACCTGTTATTAACCCTAACCATACACTGTTGCCTCAATCTAACATTACAAAAGAGCAGGGACAGGGCTATTCTTTCAATTAGGGATGTAGGTAATCTTCCAACTGCTGAGAACCTCAAAGTTCGATGCAGAAATGATCCCTGGAGAAGATGTAGGCAGCTATGAAGGACCTGCATGAGCAAAAGCCATCTTCCATGGCAAACAACCTGGACAGGATGAAGGGATGTGTATGCATCAGACTCTCTCTTCTTAATGTAGAGAAGATGAACCTAACCAGGCCTGCGTGTAGAGCTGTTCCATGGTGTCTATTTTGATATACCATTCTAACTAGTCAAATTGTCACAGGAAGTAGGGGCACCCTCCAACTCATGGAACCATTGGAAGCAAGTGTTAGGACAAAGTTGTTGCCAAGGAAGTGACCTCATTCAGTTGCAAAGAAAGTGACATACCTCATTTCCTTGGTGATGGAACTCTCTGAAATTGGGATGCAAGAAGCCAGGCACCAAGAGCCAGTCCCAGTCCCAGTCCCAGTGGGCTCACTTGTTTGGATTTACCAAGTACAGAGTCAGACCTTCTTGGTACCTACTGATGTGAGGATGGCCAAATGCCAGTAGAGCTCTGAAGAGGGGCCTTTCTTGAGACAGCAGGTTGTGGCTAACAGCAGGCTCCTCGCAGAATAACAGAGTTGGCCAAGGAGACAAGATCTGAGACCAGACAGGCCATTTCGAGTGGAACATAGTATGGCCCACCAGTCAGAGGACACTCCAGATAGTTAAAGACCTATTTTTGGGAAGGAGGTGCCTTTTTGGTTGTGGGTGTGAGTTTGCGGTTTTGTTTCATGTTCTGAGAATAGGTAGGAAAGGTGGTTGGTTTGGTTTGGTGTCGACTGTTTCTAGTAAGTCTATAGACAAGGTGAGTGTTTCTATGTCTGTGTAGCCACTGTGTCCGTGGTTTTAGACATTAGAAATGAGAATGCATCAATGGAGGTGTCCTGTCTAGTAGAAAGCTTCACAGCATTCATCCTGCACAATTGATTAATGGACTGTTGCTTGCCTTATGCATGGGAAACACCTACTAACTTCCTAAGTTGCTGTTTTCTTCCTGAATTCTGGCCACTCTCCAGAATAGTATCATGGTTTATTGTCCAAGATATGTACCACCTCCAAACTCTGTGACATGGCCATGTCCTTGATAGCTGAAGGGAATGGGAACATCTCAGAAAACTCAGATATCAGTGTGACCAGTAAAGTCTCAGTGGAGAAACCCTGCTTGGCTCCATTTGCTTATCTATGTTTCTGTTGCCTTGAATGTCAGGAAGGTCTTTGCCTCAGGCCACCCCTTTGTGAAGCGTGAAGAAACAGTTTTCAAATGGAAATGAATGGGCATCACCTGTGGCTCTTTGCTTAATTGCTCTGGAAAGGGATGTGTCTTAGTCAGACACTAGGCCCTGTTTGAGGCTGTGGCTAAGATTCTCAGCTCCTGATAGATCTAAAGAAGATCCCATGTGTGCATCCAAAACCAAAATGGCAAAAAATCTCTCATTGTGGATGAAGTCTCTTGCCTTCTTCTGTTTGTTTCCTGACCTCCATCAAGTGAGAATAGGGATCCTTTGGATCAAATGAGTTCTTCAAAGTCCTGCAGAACTGCTTGGGTTGTCTCATGATGCCAAATCACATAAAGAATCTATACCTGACAGTAAGTAGGCCTCAAATTGGAGAAGCAGAGCAGTATTTATGGAAGGCCTAGAGCAGTTGTGTGCAGGTGTGTGACAATACATCTGTGGTGGGGTCATGTGGATCTTACATTGGCTTCCAAATGGCTTGTGACTGACATGGTGCAGCCAGCAGAACTTTGTATGTAAAGGCATCATGTTACATGGAGAGTTTTCAGGGCAATGTTCAGAATCAAGTTCCTATGGTAAAGGGGGCAAGCAATGGGGGATAGAAGCCTGGTTGGTGCATTCTCCTGCAGACCCTGACACACCATACATTACAGGACTCCCTCCAGCATTGTGTCCCAGTTTAACTCCTTGTATGTCATGAACCAAATACAAAACACCCACTGCAGCAGCAAGAAACACCACGAAAAGTGGAGGATGACCAAATGATTTCAAAGTCCAGACGGGGAGACACTTATCCCCCATTGGCCACAGTTTAGTTACAAAGAGTGAATTCAGCACTGCTGCCTCATGTTCATTGGACAATAAGAATTCATGTCCTCCAGGTCACAAAAATGCAGACCCAAGTTTGATGGTCTCACTGCAAAGGAAGCTAAAGCTTCTGAAAACAACATATATTTCAAGTACCCAACCTCATTGTCAGTATCTCCAGAAGTGTTTAGGCCAGCAGAGATCCATGTTTGTGGAGTTTTACCCTGTCCCTAAGGTTTGGAAACGTCTCTTCCACCTCAAAGGTTGTGAACTACTGAGCATTTTCCATTCTACGTATGTATTCACAGATTTTCTAACTCTTCTCCTCTAATTGTTTCTTACATGGGGCGTGGTTATTTCAAGCCATTGTTCTGAATGAGAGTGGGAATTTTTTTGTGTGTAGCACGTATTTGCATACACATTGGATTCATTTTCCAATTTTCCATTCGAAATACTGAATCCCTGACACGAACCCATACCCTACTAGACTCTGACTACTAATTCTAATATGATGCAGAAAAGTAACACAAACAGAATTGAAATACAAGCAGTTCAGAGGAGGCATGGTGTATAATTGATCTTGCCTTTTGCATGATAAATGTCAGGTGTTATAAATCCAGTCTATTTTTAATTGAAATAGATCTCCATGTGTTTTTAAAGTTAACAAATATGTGAATTCCTGTCTCCCTTTGTCTGTAGCCTATTCAGCACATGTATTTTTATATGCACATATCAAATCCTACCTGGTGTCACACCTACATTCTTGTGAGGTGACTGACTTGGGAGATACAATTTGTGAGAAGACATCACTCCTCCTAAACGCTGTTGGAACTGATAATTCAAATAATGGGTGAGCTTCCTAGTTGAAAAACATTATACATAAATCCCTGTTAAGAAAATTGAATATTTTTGGATCTGTGATTGATGTATATTTCATAGTGAATTTAGATTTGCATATATGTTGCTACATTTTAATATCTGTATGTGTCTGTGTGTGTATACACACACACACACACACACACACACACACACACTCTCTCTCCAGATTTTTCAAAATATGAAATATATGTATCTTATTTACACTCCCTAAATTCATTTATGTTCAAGTATGTGGATTTATAATCAACTTTTCACAAGATTTTTCTCAGAAATATTTATCCACCTGAAATACATATTTGTTTCCAAGTACTGAAAACTAACTTCAGTGAATGGTACATACAAATCCTGTTGATAGCCACAGCCAAGGGTCTCCAGTAAATACCATATGTACTACTGCACAACCTAAGGCAGGCATGGTCCCTAAGCCACATGCTCGTTGTTTAAACAGAGAGGGGGAGATGTTGAGAGCCACAGCCAAAGGGGCCCCAGGAAACCTCCAGCTGCCAGCAAACTTCCAGCTGCCGGCTGATGATTGGCTCCACAGCGGCCCCAGCAACATCTAGCTGATTGGCTCCTCTGTAGTGATGCTCATTGCAGATGCTCATTGAGCTGTTTCCCCGCCCTTTCAGACTGCCAGTGGATGATTGGCTGACAGGGGCCCCAGCAACATCTAGCTGATTGGCTCCTCTGTGGTGATGCTCAATGGGATGTTTCCCTGCCCTTTCAGACAACGGAGCTGCTCATTGGTGGACTTTTTTGTCTCCGCCCATGTGACCCAGCCAATCGGCCTCAAAAGGAGGAGGCTTGTGGTTGAGGGAGAGGCTTGTGGGAAGACTGTGGTGGCAGTTGGGCTCTGAGGGTTTTTCCTGAGAAGCTGTTTTGTTTGGCTTGTGTGGTTCTAAAAATAAAGTTTGTTTCTTTTGACAATTGGCTCCAGAATTGTGCCCAGCCAGACTGATGATAATCATGTAAAATGTTGATTTTAAATCGCATACATGAACTTGAATGAATTTAGGGAGTGTATAATAAGACACATATATTTCATATTTTGGAAAATCTGGAAAATCTGGTATATATATATATATATATATATATATATATATATATATATATATATATATACACACACACACACACACACAACAATAAAATGTAGCAATATATATGCCAATCGAAATTTATCATGAAATATATATCATCCACATATCTAAAAATATTCATTTTACTGAACATGGATTTATGTATGATGTTGTTCACTAGGAAGCTCACCCATAGTTTGAATTTTCAGTTCCATCAGTATTTAGGGGAAGTGATCTATTCTCATAATTTGTATATTCCAAAGTTAGTGAGATCACAAGAATTTACGTGTGTTACCAGGTAGGAGTCTATATATGCATAAAAATATACATGTTCTAAAGAGGCTACAGAGCAAAGGGGACAGGAATTTACATATGTGTTAACTTTGAAAACTCATGGAGAAATATTACAATGAAAAGTTGACTAGATTTATAACACATATCCTTGATAAAGGAGAAGGAAAATCCAAGTATACACCATGCCTCCTACAAAAGGCCTGCATTTCTATTCTGTTAGGTTTCTTTTTCTCCATCATTTTAGGATAGTAGTCAGAGTCTAGTAGGGTATGGGTTAGTGTCAGAAATTCAGTATTGCAAATGGAAAATAGGATAATGTATCCAATGTGTATGCAAATATGTGCTACACAATAATCTTCCCACTCTCACCTAGAACAATGCCTTGACATTACCTTTGCCCCAAGTGAGACACAATTAGAGAAGAAGAGTTAGAAAATCTGTGAATACATATCTGGAATGGAAAATTCTCAGGAGTTCTCAACCTGGGAGCAGGTAGAGGAGTTTCCAGAAGTAAGGGATTGGGTAAACACTCCACAACCATGGAGCTCTGCTGGAAAAAAGACTTCTGGAGAATCTGCCTCTGAGGTGTGGCACTTGAAATATATATTGTTGTCAGGAGCTTTGTCTTCATTTGTAGTGAAACCATCAAAGCTGGGTCTGAATCTATGTGACCTGGAGAACATGGTTTCTTATTTTCCAATGAACCTGAGGCAGCAGTGCTGAATTCTCTCTTTGTAGGTAAACAGAGGCCAGTGGGCCAAAGTGTCTAACCATGTGGACTGTGAAGCCATTTAGTCATCCTCCAATTTTCATGGTGTTTCTTGGTGCTGAACTGGGAGTTTGGTATTTGCTTCAAAAAATACAAGGAGTTCAACTGGGACACAGTGTTGGAGGGAGTTCTGTGACATGTGCTGGGTCAGAGTCTCCAGGAGAACGCACTAACCCGGCTTCTATTCCACATAGCTTGCCCCCTTGACCATAGCAACCTGATTCTGAACATTTCCCTGAAACCTCTCCATATAACAAGATGCCTTTGCATATAAGGGTCTGCTGGGTGCACCATGTTAGCTAAAAGCCATTTGGAAGTCAATGGCAGATCCACATGGCACCACCATAAATATTTCATCACACACCTGCACACCACAACTCTGGGCCAACTACTCCGCAGTCTCCATCTAACCGGCATCTCTGTTCTACACCACTTTCATTATACCCAATAAATCAAGGCACTGTCTGGTACACTAATGATCAGCAACAGGACATCAAAGGTTCTCCAGTGCCACCTCATCATGCGAATTTCAAAAATTTCATGGTATTTATCTAGCCATTTTACAAGGATGAAGTTGGAGGCATTGTGGGTTTCAATTCTTTCAGGAATCATTCAATGTTGAGGAAGCTCATTTCAATGAAAGTTCTGGAGAACTCTCACAGGCAAGGCTTTCCAAAGAGTGGCCAAATAGTCACATGAAGCCAGGCCAATTGAGGTCTACAATGTGAGGTCCATGTGTGTTTTGACTCTCAACTATGTCTGGCAAGTATTTCAAAATAACATCATATGATATTCTGTCTGACATTCCCAGTGCTCTGTGGCAAGCCACCCCGGGCCTAGATCTCAGTTTCAAAGGGCGACTTTCATGGTTGGCCGCCTAAAATCCCAACACAAATCATGGCAATACTTCTCTGAGGTCAGTTCCAGAACTCAGTCTCTAAGAGGAATCACACCAGAGTTCAAGCCCTGGTGGACCCAGTCATCTTTTCCGACTGCCACATAAATGACCACAATGAAAAGCAAAACACTCCCAAATGGCCCTCATCTTCTTCCATATAGACACTCATCATAACCTCTGGCTTGACGTTTCCTTGAGGGCCACAGCCCAAGACAGTGTCCAAAATAATCTCCCTTTCCTCTCATTTGCCTAAAGTCAGGGTGGCCTGGACACCCATTCTGTGAACCATGAGTGATCAAATAACCCTGACTTTAATACTGCTCTGCTTCTCCAATTTGAGGCCTACTGTCTGTGGAGTATAGATTCTTGATGTGAATTGGAGTAATGAAAAAACCCAATAACCCATTGGCTACACTTTGCAGGGTTTTGAAGAACTCATTTGACCCAATAAATCCCTATTCTCATTTTATGGAGGTCAGGAACCTTACAGAGGAAAGTGAGAGACTTCATCCTCAATGACTGCTTTTTGGGCCATTTTGGTTTTTGATGTGCCTTCTGGAATGTTACATATTTTTTTTTGGTTTTAGTGCCTTCTGGAATATTACATAATTTTTTTCTTTAGACATTATTGCCAGAGTTCCTATCTTCATCCCAGTGCAGGTGAAATCAAAGATAATACCAATCTACAGCTTCTGCAATAGCCATCCCTGTACTGCTTGCAGAACTTGCCTGGACACATTGTGAACTCACCTAAATGCATTCTGAACTATCTGTTGGTGCAGCGACTTGTGGTAGTGTTGGGGTATATTTGCTGATGATGTCATCGGTGGTACAATTTTTCCAAAAGGAGCCATCAATTGGCTTGGTGTATCTTCATTCCTTCTGCGTGTCATGATCGTCCAGCTAAAATTTGGGGGGCCAACAGAGGTGAGGCAAAGAACCTCACCCACCCCCGCTGGTACAAAGACCTCTCCACAGGTGTGGCTCTATACTGGACGGGTAGTCAGTGACGGGTAAGATCCAATTGCAATGGTACCAACTTAACGGGTAAAGACCATATGTACTATTGGACAACCTAAGGCAGGCACGGTCCCTAAGCCACATGCGTGTTGTTTAAACAGAGAGGCGAAGATGTTGAGAGCCACAGCCGAAGGGGCCCCAGCAAAATTCCTGCTGCCAGCAAACTTCCAGCTGCCTGCTGATGATTGGCTCACAGCGGCCCCAGCAACACCTAGCTGATTGGCTCCTCTGCGGTGATGCTCAATGGGCTGTTTCCCTGCCCTTTCAGACCACAAAACTGCTCATTGGGGAACTTTTTTTGACTCCATCCACATGACCCAGCCAATCGCCCTCAAGAGCAGGAGTATTGCGGGAGGCGGAGAGAGGCTCCTGTGGGAGGGAGAGGTTTTGGGAAGCCAGTGGTGGCAGTTGGGGCTCTGAAGGTTTTTCATGAGAGGCTGTTTTGTTTGGCATGTGTGGTTCTAGAAATAAAGTTAGTTTCTTTTGACAAGTGGCTGCTGATTGTGCCCAGCAAGACTGCGGCATTATCCTAATATTTCTACAATAACTGACCCAGTTTAACATCAATGCAAGTAGATTCCTGTGGGAGAGGACATGATGTGTATTTTGACGTTCATTTTTATGTAACAGTGGTACATTACTATTTCTTCAGTTTACGCACATCATAGTATATATATTTGATCCACAAGTTCACAAATTTATAGGCATTTGTTTCACTTTCAATCACTTTCTGCTTCAAAACACATGTATTCCTCCAGGTTTCTTGACTGGTCTTTTCATGAGACTTCTTTCCAAACACATTATTTCCGATTTCCATAATCACTTTTGAAGCAAAACTCACACATTCTTCATGAAAAACCATAATGCTGATATAACCATTATATATATTACTGGTTGGAATGAAGGATTGTATATCAATGTAAGATTTTCTGTATATTTTCAGATATCAATTCAATCCATTATTTAAAGTTAGAACCAGTTATAATATTTCTTTACAGTATGGTCTATTCATGCATTATCTCTATAATTATAGACACAGTGTACACCATTTTTACCTCCAAAAATAATTGATACATCTTCAAAATATTGCTCCCAGAAATGGTGGAAGAACATATACATTTTACCACAGTAATATTCTGCACACAGAAAGAAGAGGTCAAACTTATGTTTGTACCAAAGCCTAAATGAAAAGTGAGCATGGATTACGGAAAACATCCATGTCCATATTGCCTAATGCTCTCAAAAGTTCATCCTATTGGTGACTACATGTTTGTTTCTTCCTAAGATTATATATTCAAACTCAACCCTGTTGAAAATGTATAATTCTATCACTCACTTTATACTTTGCCTGATATCCTAATGTCAATTGATATCTGCATTCCTACTTTTTTCCCCAGTTCATCCTTTTGACAGACTCTCCACATGTGCTGACAATTACATTCACTCTCTATCCGAAACCCTATTGCTAAAGATCTTTTCATCCAAATCTTATACTCACTCTTCTTTCAAAACCTACCAACAATCTTACTAATCCTACAAATTATTTCTTTTTGACTGGATGTTCTCTTCAACATTCAATCAACCAAGGTACAAGGAATTATGCCATTGTATATTGATTTATCTGAGACATCTGTGCAGAATATAATTCAAAGCTAAGAATCCCAGCCAAGGGTCCAATGCAATTCTGGGCTTCAAATATTACCTAGATGTCTGTTTTCATAATTATATTTCACTTATATTCTTATAAATATCGCACGTTCCCAATACCATAATTCATCCCGCAGAATGATTCCTAACCCAAATGGAACATGTTATTAACCCTGACCATACACTGTTCTCTCAATCTAACTTTACTGAAGAGCAGGGACAGAGTTGGTCTTTCAATACAGAAATTAGGGGATCTTCCACTTGCTGAGAACCTCCAAGGTTATTAAAGAAATGATCCCTGGATTAAATGTAGGCAGCTATGAATGACGTCAGAGAGCAAAAGTCATCTTCCATGACAAACAACCTGGTTAGCATGAAGGGATGTGTCTGAATCAACATTTCTTTTCTTAATGTATAGAAGATGGACCAAACCAGGCCTATCTGGAGAGCTTTTTTTGGGTGCCTATGGTTGATATACCATGCAAACTTGTGAAAGTTTCACTGGAAGAAGGGGCAGCCTCCAACTCATTGGACTTTGGAAGCAACTGTTAGGACAAATTGGTTGACAAGGCAGTAACCTAATTCAGTTCCTTAAGGAAGTGACCTACGTCACTTCCTTGGTGAAGGAATTCTCTGAACTTGGGATCCATGAAGACAGGTAGCCAGAGCCAGTCCCAGTCCCAGTCCCAGTGGGCTCACTTGTTCAGTTTTACCAAGGACAGGGTCAGTCTTTCTTGGTACCTACCTATGTGAGGATGGCCAAAGGCCAGAAGAGCTCTGAAGAGGGACCTTTTCTGAGAAAGCAGGTAGTGGCTCACCGCTGGCTCCTGACAACCTCACAAAGTTGGCCAAAGAGACCAGATCTGAGTCAGGACAGGACATTTCGGGAGAACATTTTATGGCCCACCAGTCAGAGGACACTCTGGATAGTCACAGACCTACTTGGGGGAAGGAGGTGCCTTTGTGGGAGTGGTTGTGGTTTTGTGGTTTTGTCACATGTTCTGAAAATAGGTAGGAAATGTGGTTTGTTTGGTTTGGATTGGACTGTTTCTAGTAAGTCGTTTGACATGTAAGTGTTTCTATGTCTGTGTATCCCACTGTGTCTGTGGTTGTAGACATTAGAAAAGAGAATGAATTAATTGATGTGTCCTGTCTAGTAGAAAGCTTCCCAGCATTCATGCTGCCCAATTGATTAATGGACTGCGGCTTGCCTTCTGGATGGGCAAAACCTTCTATCTTCCTAAGATCCTGTTTTCTTCCTGAATTCTGGCCACTCTCCAGAATAGGCTCATGGTTTTGTGTCCAAGATATATACCACCTCCAAGCTCTGTGACATGGCCATGTACTTGATAGCTGAAGTGAATGGGGAGCATCTCAGAAAACTCAGATATCAGTGTGACCAGGAAAGTCTCAGTGGAGAAACCCTGCTTTGTGTCTTTTGCTTACCTGTTCTTCTGTTGCCCTAAATGTCAGGAAGGTCTTTGCCTCTGGCCACCCCTTTGTGAAGCCTGAAGAAAACAGTTTTCAAATGAAAATGAATGGGCATCACCTGTGGCTCTTTGCTTAATTGCTTTGTAAAAGGATGTGTCTGAATCAGCCTCTTGGTTCTGTGTGAGGTTGTGGCTTAGATTCTCAGCACCTGATGCATCAAAAGATAGATTCCATGTGTGCATTCAAAACAGAAATGGCAAATGAGTCTCTTGCCTTCCTCTATTAGATTCCTGACCTTCATCAAGTAAGAATCAGGATCCTTTAGTTCAAAAGAGTTCTTTGAACCCCTGCAGAAGTGCTTGGGTTTTCTGATGACTCCAAATCACATAAAGAATCTATACCTGACAGTCAGCAGGCCTCAAATTGGAAAAGCAGAACAGTATTAACGCCATGACTATTTGATCAGTTCTGGTTCACAGGAAGGGTGTGTAGGCCACCCTGACTTTCGGCAAATGAGGGGAAAGGGAGCTTATTTTGGACAGTGTCTTGGTCTGCGCCCCTCATGGAAACTTCTAGCCAGAGGTTATGATTAGTGTCTATATGGAAGAACATGAGGGCCATGTGAGAGTGTTTTGGTTTTCATTGTTGTCATTTGTGTAGCGGTGGGAAAAGATGACTGCGTCCACCTGTGTTTCAACTCTTGTGGGATTCCCCTTGGAGACTGAGTTCTGAAACTGACCTTAGAGAAGTATTGCCATGAATTGTGTTGGAATTTTCGGAGGCCACGCATGAGAGTCACCCTTGGAAACTGAGATCTAGGCCCAGGGTGGCTTTCCACAGAGCACTGGGAATCTCAGCGAGGATATCACTTGATTATATTCTGAAAGACTTGGCAGCAATAGTTGAGAGTCAAAACACCCATGGACCTCACATTGTAGACCTCAATGTGGCTGGCTTTATGTGACCTTGGGCCACTCTTTCAGAAGACTTGCCTGTGAGAGTTCTCTAGAGCTTCCATTGAAATGAGATTCCTCAATATTTAATGGTTCCTGAATGAATTGAAACCCACAGTAACTCCAACTTCATCCTTGAAAAATGGCTAGAAAATACCATGAAATTTTTGAAATTTCCATGACCAGCTGGCACTGGAAAACCATTTGATGTCCTGTTGCTTATCATGAGTATACAAGACAGTGCCTGGTTTGACTGAGTTTCATGATAATGGTGTAGAAAAGATATGCCAGTAAGTTGGAGCCTGCTGAGTAGTGGGCCAAGAGCAGTAGAGTGTAGGTGTGTGAAAAAACATCTGTGGTGGGGCCACGTGGATCTGCCATTGGCTTATAAATGGTTTGTGACTGACATGGTGCAGCTAGCAGACCTTTGGTTGTAAAGGCATCTTATTGTATGGAGAGGTTTCAGGGCAATGTTCAGAATCATGTTGCTATGGTCAAGGGGGCAACTATGTGTGATAGAAGCCTTCTTGGTACATTCTCCTGCCGATCCTGACCACCACACGTGACAGAACTCCCTGCAGCACTGTATCACAGTTAAACTCCTTTATTTCGTAAAGTAAATACCAAACTTTCAGTGCAGCATCAAATAACATGATTAAATGTGAAGGATGATCAAATGGCTTCACAGTCCACATGGGGAGACACTTAGCCCCCAGTAGTCCCAGTTTGCCTACAAAGAGAGAATTCAGTACTGCTGCCTCGTGTTCATAGGAAAATAAAAAAAACATGTCTTCCAGGTCACATAGATGCAGACTCAGCTTTGATGGTCTCACTACAAAGGAAGCTAAAGCTCCTGACAACAACATATATTTCAAGTGCCCAACCTCAGAGGCATTTTCTCAAGAAGTCTTAAGGCCGACACAGCTCCATGTTTGTGGTATTTACCCTGTCCCTTACTTTTGGAAACTCCTCTACCACCTTCAAGGTTGTGAACTCCTGAGCATTTTCCATTCCAGATATTTATTATGAACTCAAACAACAACAAGTGCTGGCGAGGATGTGGAGAAAAGGGTACACTTGTACATTGCTGGTGGGACTGCAAATTGGTGCAGCCAAATTGGAAAGCAGTATGGAGATTTCTTGTAGAGGTGGGAATGGAACCACCATTTGACCCAGGTATTCCCCTTCTCAGTCTATTCCCTAAAGACCTAAAAAAAATGCTACAGGGACACTGCTACATTGATGTTCATAGCAGCACAATTTACAATAGCAAGACTGTGGAACCAACCTAGATGCACTTCCATAGATGAATGGATAAAAAATGAGGCATTTATACACAATGGAGTATTACTCTGCATTAAAAAATGACAAAATTTTTACAGAGAAATGGATGGCATTAGAGCAGATTATGCTAAGTGAAGCTAGCCAATCCCTAAAACCAAATGCCAAATGTCTTTTTGATATAAAGAGATTAACTAAGAACAGAGTAGGGACGAATAGAATGAGAAGAAAATTAACATTAAACAGGGATGAGAGGAGGAAGGGAAAGGGAGAGAGAAGGGAAATTGCATGGAAATAAAAGGAGACCCTCAGGGTTATACAAAATTACATACAAGAGGAGGTGAGGGAAAGGAAAAAATTATACAAGGGGGAGAAATGAATTACAGTAAAGAGGTAGAGAGAGAAGAGGAGAGGGGAGGTAAGGGGAGGGGGATAGTAGAGGTTAGGAAAGGCAGCAGAATACGACAGACACTAGTATGGCAATATGTAAATCAATGGATGTGTAACTGATGTGATTCTGCAATCTGTTTATGGGGTAAAAATGGGAGTTCATAACCCACTTGAATCACAGTGTGGAATATGATATATCAAGAACTATGTAATGTTTTGAACAAGCATAAATAAAAATTAAAAAAAAGAAAACTAACTTTGGTGAATGGTGCAAAGAAATCCTAATATTTCTACAGTAACTGACACAGTTTAACATCAATGCGAGAAGATTCCTGTGGGACATGATGTGTATTTTGATGTTCATTTTTATTCAGCACTGGTACATTACTATTTCTTCAGTTTATTCACATCATATTATAATATTTCATCCACAAGTAAGCAAATTTATCGTCATTTTTTTCAATTTCAATCACTTCCTGCTTCAGAACTCATGAATTCCTCGGTGTTCCTTGACTGGCATTTTCATGAGACTTCTTTCCAAACACATTATTTTCGATTTCCATAATCACATTTGAAGCAAAACTCACACAAACTTCATGATAAATCGTACCCTAATATTAACATTAGGTGTATAACTGGTTGTCATGAATGATTGCATATCAATATAAGATTTCTTATATATTTTCAGATATCAATTCAATCCATTATTTAAAGTGGAACAAGTTGTATTATTTATTGAAATTAAGGTCTATTCATGCATTATCTGTATATTCATAAAAACAGGGTACACCTCTTTTTACCCCCAATGCTAATTTATACGTTTTCAAAATACTGCTCCTAGAAATGGTGGAAGAAAAAATCATGTCATCTGATCTACATATACATTTTATCACAGTAATATTCTGGAAACAAAATGCAAAGGTCCCACTTAGGATTGTACCAAAGCCTAAATGTAAAGTGAACATGGATTACTAACAATATCCATGTCCATGTTGCCTAATGCTCTCAAATGTCAATCCTATTGGTGACCTACATATTTGTTTCTTCCTAAGATTAGATATTCAATCTCAACCCTGTTGAAAATGTCTTATTCTATCACTCACTTTATACTTTGCCTGATTTCCTAATGTCTCTATTGATATCTGCTTTTCTACAAATTTTCCCCAGTTCATCATTGTGTCTGATTTCTTCATATGTGCTGACATTTATATTCACTCACTGCCCGAAAAAAATTGCTAAAGAACTTTTGTTACATATCCTATACTAACTCTACTTGCTAAACATAACGACTATCTTCCTTTTTTTTTTAAAATTTTTTTTATTGGTTGTTCAAAACATTACAAAGCTCATGGCATATCATCTTCCATACATTTGATTCAAATGGGTTATCAGCTCCCATTTTTACCCCAAATACAAGTTGCAGAATCACATCGGTTACACATCCACATTTTTACATAATACAATATTAATAACTGCGACTATCTTCTTAATCCTACCGACAATCCCTTTTGACTGGATGTTCTCTTCAGCATTCAATCATCCAAGGTTCAAGTTCCTCTGCCATTGTATATCGATTTATTTGAGACATGTGTGCAGATAGTAATTCAAAGCTAAATATCCCAATCAATTGCCCAATGCCCTTCTGGGATTCAAATCTTACTTTAATTTCTGTTTTCATACATATATTTAACCTCGATATTCTTATAAATATCACAGGTTTCCAATACCATTATTAATCCAGCAGAATGATTCCTAACCCAAATCGAACATGAAATTAACCCTAACCATACACTGTTCACTCAATCTAACTTTACAGAAGAGCAGAGACAGATTGTTCTTACAATAGAGGAATGTAGGGGATGCTCTACCTGTTAAGAACCTCAAATGTCCATGCAGAAATGATCCCTGGAGAAGATGTAGGCAGCAATGAAGGACCTGAGAGACAAAAAGTCATTTTCCATGGCAAACAACCTGGTCAGGATGAAGGGTTTTGTCTGAATCAGCCTCTATCTTCTTACTGTAGAGAAGATGGACCAAACCAGGCTTGTGTGGAGAGCTGTTCTCGGGTGCCTAAGGTTGATATACCATTCTAATTTGTGAAAGTGCCAAAGGAAGTAGGGGCAGCCTCCATCTCATGGGACCCTTGGAAGCAACTGTTAGGACAAAGTGGTTGCCAAGGCAGTGACCTCATTCAGTTCTTAAAGGAAGTGACCTACCTCACTTCCTTGTTGATGGAACTTTCTGAACTTGGGACCAAGGAAACCAAGCACCAGAGCCAGTCCCAGTCCCAGTCCAAGTGGTCTCATTTGTTTGGAATCACCAAGGACAGAGTCAGTCTTCTTGGTACTGACTGATGTGAGGATGGCCAAATGCCAGGAAAGATATGAACACGGGCCTTTCCTGACTAAGCAGGTAGTGGCTCACCGCTGGCTCCTGACTGCTTTACAGAGTTGTACAAGGAGACCAGATCTGAGACAGGACAGACCATTACCGGGGAACATAGTATGGCAAACCTGTCAGAGTACACTCCAGATAATCACAGCCCTACTTGGGGGAAGGAGGTGTCTTTTTGAGTGTGGGTGTGTGGTTTTGTCTCTGTTCTGAGAATAGGTAGGAAAGGAGTTTTCTTTGGTTTGCAGTGAACTGTTTCTAGTAAGTCGTTTTACAAGGTGAGTGTTTCTATGTCTGTGTATCCCACTGTGTCCGTGGTTGTATACATTAGAAAAGAGAATGCATCAATGCATGTGTCCCCTCTAGTAGAAAGCTTCCCAGCATTCATCCTGCCCAATTAATGAATGGAGTGTGGTTTCCATATCGATAGGCAACACCTACTACCTTATTAAGTCCCTGTTTTCTTTCTGAATTCTGACAACTCTTCAGAATAGGCTCTTGGGTTTGTGTCCAAGATATGTACCACCTCCAATCTCTGTCACATGGCCATGTACTGGATATCCGAAGGGAATGGCCAGCATCTCAGAAAACTCAGATATCAGTGTGACCAGGAAAGTCTCAGTGGAGAAACCCTGCTTTGGGCCTTTTGCTAACCTATTGTTCTGTTGCCTTGAATCTCAGGATGTCTTTGCCTCTGGCCACCCCTTTGGGAAGCCTGAGGAAAACATTTTTCAAATGGAAATGAAGGGCATCACCTGTGTCTCTTTGCTTAATTGCTTTGGAAAAAGATGTGTCTGAATCATCCTCTTGGCCCTGTGTGAGGCTGTGGCTTAGATTCTCAGCACCTGATGGATCAAAAGAAAGATCACATGTGTGCATCCAAAACCAAAATGGCAAATATTCACTCATTGTGAATGAATTCTTTTACCTTCCTCTGTTAGGATCCTGACTTCCATCAAGTGAGAATAGGAATCCTTTGGGCCAAATGAGTTCTTCAAATCTCTGCAGAGGGGCTTGGATTTTCTCATGACTCAAATTTACATAAAGAATCTAAACCACAGAGTCAGAAGGCCTCAAATTGAAAAAGCCAAGCAGTATTAATGGCAGGTCTATTTGATCATTCCTGGTTTACAGGAAGTGTGTTCAGGCCACCTTGATGTTAGACAAATGAGGGGAACAGGACCTTAATTTGGACACTGACTTGGGCTGTGGACCTCATTGAAAACTCCAGCCAGACGTTATAAGGAGTGTCTATATGGAAAAAGATGAGGACCATGTGGGAGTGTTTTGGTTTTAATTGTGGTCATTTGTGTGGCGGTTGGAAGAGATGACTGTTCCACTGGGCTTGAACTCTGGTGTGATTCCCCTTAGAGACTGAGTTCTTTAACTGACCTCAGAGAAGTATTGCCATGAATTGTGTTGGGATTTTAGGAGGCCACACATGAGAGTCGCCCTTGGAACCTGAGATCTAGGCCCAGGTTGAATTTCCACAGAACATTGGGAATTTCAGCCCGGATATAACATACAATTTTTCTTAAAGACTTGGTAGCCATATTTGAGTTTAAAACACACATGGACCTCATATTGTAGATCTCAATGGGCCTGGCTTCATGTGACATTTTGGCCACCCTTAGGGAAACCTTGCCTGTGAGAGTGCTCCAGAGCTTTCATTGAAATTAGCTTCTTCACCATTTAATGGTTCCTGAATTAATTGAATCCCTCAGAGCCTCAAACTTCATCCGTGAAAAATGGCTAGAAAATTACCATGAAATTTTTGATATTTTCATGATCAGCTGGCACTGGAAATACTTTGGATGTCCTGTTTCTGATCCTGAGTATACCAGACACTGCCTTGATTGACTTTGTTTCATGAAAATGGTGTAGAACAGATATGCCAGTAAGTTGGAGCCTGGTGAGTAGTGGGCCTAGAGCAGTGGTATGCAATTGTGTGATAAAACATCTGTGTTGCGGCCATGTGGATCAGCCATTGGCTTCCAAATGGCTTGTGACTGACATGGTGCAGCCAGCAGACCCATATATGTAAAGGCATCTTGTTATATGGAGAGGATTCACTGCAATGTTCAGAATCATGTTGCTATTCTCAAGGGGGCAATCTACATGGGATAGAACCTTGGTTGGTGCATTCTCCTGAAGACCCTGACTCACCACACCTTAAAGAACTCTCTCTACCACTCTGTCCCATTTTACCTCCTTGTATTTTTTGAAGCAAATACCAAACTCCCAGTGCAGCAGCGAGAAACACCACGAAAAGTGGAGGATGACCAATTGGCTTCACAGTCCACACTGAAAGACACTTAGACCCCAGTGTCCATAGTTTACCTACAAAGAGAGAATTCACCACTGCTGCCTCATGTTCATTGGATAATAAGAAACCATGTCCTCCAAGTAACATAGATGCAGACCCAGCTTTCATGGTTTCTCTACAAAGGAACTAAATCTCCTCAGAACATCAAATACTTCAAGTGCCCACTCTTAGAGGCAGTTTCTCAAAAAGTATTTAGGCCAGCAGAGCTACATGTTTGTGGAATGTTTACCCTGTCCCTTACCTTTAGAATCTTCTCTACCACCTCCAAAGTTGTAAACTCCAGAGTATTTTCCATTCCAGATATATATTCACAGATTTTCTAACTCTTATCCTCTAATTGTGTCTTACTTGAGGAGAAAGTAATGTCAAGGCATTGTTCTGGATGAAAGTGGGAAGATTTTTGTGTAGCACATATTTGCATACACATTGGATTCAATTTCCTATTTTCCATTAGAAATGCTGAATCCCTGAAACTAACATATACCCTATTAGACTCTGACTACTAATCCTAATATGATGGAGAAAAATAACACAAACATAATAGAAATACAAGCAGTTTAGATGAGGTATGTTTTATAGTTGGAGTTGCCTTTTGCATGGTATAGTGTAGCAGTTATAAATCTAGTCAATTATTTGTTGAAATAGTTCTCCATGCGTTTTTAAAGTTAACAAATAAGTGAATTCCTGTCCCCCTTTCTCTGTAGCCTATTCAGCACACGTACTTTTATATGCACATATAGAATCCTACCTGGTACCACACGTACATTCTTGTGAGGTGGCTGACTTGGCAGATACAAATTGGAAGAAGAGATCACTCCTCCTAAACGCTGCTTGAACTGGTAATTCAAATGTGAGTGAGCTTCCTAGTTGAACAACATTATACATAAATCCATGTTCAGTAAAATGAATATATTTGGATCTGTGGATGATATACATTTCATGGTGAATTTCGTTTGGCATATATATTGCAATTTTTAATGTCTGTCTCTGTGTGTGTATATAAATATATATATAGATACACTCTCAGGAGTATTCAAAATATGAAATATGTGTCTTATTACACACTTCCTAAATTCATTCATATTTATGTTGTGGATTTATAATCAACTTTTCACAAGATTATTCTCAGAAATATTCATCCACCTGAAATACGTATTTGTTTCTTAGTACTGTTTCCACCCCAGATATGCATTCATGGATTTTCAAACTCTTCTACCCTAATTTTGTCTTACTTGAGGTGAAGGTAATGTAAAGGCATTGTTCTGGATGAGAGTGGGAAGATAATTGTGTAGCATATATTTTTATACACATTGGATTCATTTTCCAATATACCATTGAAAATACTGAATCCCTGACAATAACCCATACCCTACTATACTCTGTCTACTAATCCAAATGATGGAGAAAAACAACCCAAACAGAATAGAAATACAAGCAGTTCAGAGGAGGCGTGGGGTATAGTTGGACTTGCCTTTTTCATGATAAATGGTAGGTGTTATAAATCTAGTCAATTTTTAATTGAAATAGTTCTCCATGTGTTGTTAAAGTTAACAAATATGTAAATGCCTGTCTGCCTTTCTCTGTAGCCTATTCAGCACATGTATTTTTATATGCTTTATAGAATCCTACCTGGTATCACACGTTAATTTTTGTGAGGTGACTGACTTGGCAGATACAAGTTGTGAGAAGAGATCACTCCTCTAAACGCTGTTGGAACTGAAAATTCAAACTATGGGTGAGCTTCCTAGTAGAACAACATTATACATAAATCCTTGTTCAGTAAAATAAATATTTTTGCATCTGTGGATGCTATATATTTTATGATGAACTTCGATTGGCGTATATATTCCTACATTTTAATGTCTGTGTGTGTGTTTTGTGTGTGTGTGTGTATATATATATATATATATATATATATATATATATATATATATACATATATATGTATATACACATATATATAATTATGAATATATATATATATATATATATATATATATATACTGTCCTGATTTTTAAAATATGAAATGTATGTATCTTAAATACACTCCCTAAATTCATTCATGTTCAAAAATGTGGATTTATAATAAACTTTTCACAAAATTATTCTCAGAAATATTCATCCTCCTGAAATACACATTTGTTTCATAGTTCTGAAAACTAACTTCAGTAAATGGTGCTTACAAATCCTAATATTTGTACAGTAACTAACCCAGATTAACATCAATCAAGTAGATTCGTATGGGACATGATGTGTATTCTGACGTTTATTTTCATTCAACACTGGTACATTACTATTTCTTCAATTTTTACAAATCATAGGATATATATATTTCATCCACAAGTTCACAAATTTATACGCATTTGTTTCACAAACACTTCCTGCTTCATAAAACATGTATTCCTCCAGGTTTTTTGACTGGTCTTTTCATGAGACTTCTCTCCAAACACATTATTTTCGATTTCCATAATCACTTTTGAAGCAAAACTCACACACCCTTCATGTTAAACCATAAACTTAATGTGGCCATTAGATATTTCACTGGTTGGAATGAATGTTTGTATGTCAATATAAGATTTCCTGTATTTTTTCAGATATAATTTCAATCCATTATTTAAAGTCAGAACCAGATATATTATTTATTCACAGTATGGTCTATTCATGCATTATCTCTATATGCACAGACAAAGGGTACACCTCTTTTTACCCCCATTACTAATTTATACGTCTTGAATATGTTGCTGCCAGAAATGGTGGAAAAATAGTCATGTCACCTGATCTACATGTACGTTTTATCACAGTAATATTCTGGACTTGGCCCTGTGTGAGGCAGTGGCTTAGATTCTCAGCACCTGATGGATCTAAAGAAAGATCCCATGTGTGCTTCCAAAACCAAAATGGCAAAAATATCAGTAATTGTGTATGAAGTATCTTGCCTTACTCTGATAGCTTTCTGATCTCCATCAAATGAGACTAGGGATCCTTTGGGTCAAATGAGTTCTTCAAAGCCCTGCAGAGGCTAGCCCATATGAACTTGGGTTTTTTCATTACTTTAAATCACATTAAGAATCTATACCTGACAGTCAGTAGGCCTCAAATTGGAGAAGCAGAGCAGTATTAAGGCCAGGCTTATTTTATCACTCCTGGTTCACAGGAATGGTGTCCAGGCCCAGCTGACTTTAAGCAAATAAGGGATAAGGGAGCTTGTTTTGGATACTGTCTTGTGCTGCGCCCCTCATGGAAACCTCCAGCCAGAGGTTATAATGAGTGTCTATATGGAAGAAGGTGAGGACCATGTGGGAGTGTTTTGGTTTTAATTGTGTTCATTTGTGTAGTGGTTGGAAGAAATGACTGGATCCACCAGGGCTAGAACTTTGGTATGATTCACCTTAGAGACTGAGTTCTGGAACTGACATCAGAGAAGTATTGTCATGAATTGTGTTGCGATTTTAGAAGGCCACGCATGAGAGTCGCCATTGGAAACTGAAATCTAGGCCAAGGGTGGCTTTCGACTTATCACTTGGAATCTCAGCCAGGATATCACATGATTTTATTCTGAAAGACTTGACAGGCATAGTTGAGAGTCAAAACACACATGGACCTCACATTGTAGACCTCAATGGGCTGGGCTTCATGTGACTATTTGGCTACTCTTTGGGAAGCCTTGCCTTTGAGAGTTCTCCAGAGCATTCATTGAAATGAGGTTCCTCAACATTAAATGGTTCCTGAATGAATTGAAACCCACAGTTTCTCCAACTTCATCCTTGGAGAGTGGCTAGATAAATACCCTGAAATTTTTGAAACTCCCATGACCAGGTGGCACTGGAGAACCTTTGGATCTCCTGTTGCTGATCATGAGTGTACCAGACAGTGCCTTGATTGACTGGATTTCATGATAATGGTGAAGAACAGAGATGCCAGTAAGTTGAGAATGCTGAGTAGTGGGCCCAGAGCAGTGGTGTGCAGGTGTGTGATAAAATATCTGAGGTGGGGCCGTGTGGATTTCCAATTGACTTCCAAATGCCTTTTGGCTGCCATGGTGCATCCAGCAGAACCTTACATGTAAAGGCATCTTATTATATGGAGAGGTTTCAAGGCAATGTTCAGAATCAGGTTGGTATGGTCAAGGAAAAGCTGTGTGAAATAGAAGCCTGGTTGGTGCATTCTCCTGCAGTTCCTGACCCACCACACGTGAAAGAACTCCCTCCAGCACTGTGTCCCAGTTGAACTCCTTGTATTTCGTGAAGCAAATACCAAACTCCCAATGCAGCACCAAGAAACACCACAAAAATGCAGGATGATCAAATGGCTTCACAGTCCACACGGGGAGACACTTAGCCCCCAGTGGCCACAGTTTACCTACCAAGAGAGAATTCAGCACTGCTGCCTCATGTTCATTGGAAAATAAGAAACCATGCTCTCCATTCACATAGATGCAGACCCAGCTTTGATGGTCTCAATAAAAAAGAAGCTAAACCTTCTGACAACAAAATATATTTAAAGTACCCAACCTCAGAGGCAGTTTCTCAAGAAGTCTTTAGGCCGGCAGAGCTCTATGTTTGTGGAGTGTTTACCTCTTAGACCAGGATGTAAGAAAAGAACACTGACTCCAGTTAAAATCAAATTAAAGTAAGCTTATTATTTCCACTGTCTGGGCTGCCTCTCCCTCCAAAGATTGCGAGAGCAAGAGAGCAACCCCACCTTTACTACAGCCCAGGTTTGCAGCCCAGAAAGTTACACAAAAATGGGGTAACAGATAACAGAACTCTGACAAGCATCACACTAATGGGAGTTTACATTTTTTTTTTTTTTTGCTAGCCCCAACATCAAAATTTATGAGGACCATTAGAGCCTCAGAGAGGGTCATTGTCTGGCCACAGAAGGCCAATATTTATGAGGTGTGACAATGTTTCAGAGAGGGCTGCTATCTGGTCAGAGAGCCATGCACGGGTGAGTTTAAGGCACGGGCAGTCATTCCAAGCAGGTTCAGAATTTGCAGTAATTTACAGTAAAGCCAAAATGATTTTTTCATGGCTTTGTTGCAAGATGGCTCCCAATTTTAATAAAAGATAAGGTTGGGTCTATCATTCCCCCCTTTTCTTATGTGTCCCTTTGTAATCCTTGATAGGTTAGTGGAAAAGCACTGAGGAAATTTTAATCCCTCAGTTAACAGTCTCCAAATTTTTAGAACTCACCGAAAACCAGTCTCACTGATATTACCTGACTTAATTAATTACTTATATTGATAGTCTATTTATTTTGGGCTCCATTGGTGTAAGTGGAGAGTCGTCTCTCATTTTGCCTTCTTCTCAGCTGAGAGAGGGTGACATGAGTGTGCATGGCGTGAGAGACATGAGTTGCCTTTTTGAAGTCAGTTGAGGAATATGAGTTGCCTTTTAGAAGTCAGTTCTTTTTGAAATCTTGTTGAGGAAGAACAGGTTGTAAAGTCATCTGGGGATGGGTTCTTCTATGAGAGAAACAAAAAACATGAGTATTGAATAAATGTTGCAGTAGCTGGATCATGTCACTGTATGAAGTACCCTCACCAGTCTTTAATATCCCCAATTATCAGGACTGTCAACTTAATATTTAACTTTTAGTGTTACAGTTGTCCCTCCCCATAATATACAGTTTAATAATTTAATGTCATCTGATTTTGCAAAATCCTTTCACTAGTATGACCTCTGTGTCTAATAGAGAAACATTTAATTCTGTTACTCAGGGCTGGATAATCGTACTAGCAAACACCAAGCCTACCTGTAGGTTAGGAATATCTGTAGGCCTTAAACTAAAAACTTCTGCCTCTGGCAGCTCCTCTTGATAGTCTTTGTAGCCAACAGTTTTACTTATTTTGGGAGGCTAACATAAAGTGTATACCTTAAAATATTATTATTATTATTATTATTATTATTATTATTATTATTATTATTATTTAAAATGCCCAGGAATGGCTGTATTTTGGTTTTAACTGTCTTTGCTAAGTGTTTAAGATGAAGCAGTCAAATGACTTTTGTTTCTATCTATTGTTAGCAGTCAGCTGAGCTTTTATGGGAGTCATTCCTTGGGAAACTTGAGAGCAGATTCTCAGTTCTGCTAGTGCAATTTGAGCTAGGTGGGTTCAGGTCTTGCTTGACCATGTGGCTTCCCTCAGAAGCATCAGGGATGTCTCCCTTTCCTGATGACTCTCCTCTTTGTAGCAAATGCACTGATTGGCTTCTGTTCTCCAGTGGTCTCATTAATCTCCCTGATCGGGAGGTTATGTGGCCCAGAGTTGCAAAGCTCATAGAGAAGTCCCCTGTTCCCTGGATTCAGACTGACTCAAAGGGCAAGAGTCAAATATTGTTTTTTTTTGGCCCTTTTCATTTAACTTTAATTTTGAATCCTAATCTGAAACAACCAGCAAATAAATTTTAACAGCCATATATTAAGAGTACTGCACTTTAATGTCAATAAGTTTATAATTATTTATATTTTATTAATTGGGATCTTATTATTCTGTCTGTATTGTAGTTGATGACTTATTTTCTTAAATTAACCCATGTTGTGTTCTTAAAGCAACACTTCTGTAAAACACCAACAGGGAATCTTTAGATCACTTATAAAGAAATTAAAAAATAAAATTTTTTAACAAGAGTAAAAATACTTAGTTCATGTAATAGCTACCCTGAATTTTTTGGTGAGTTATATATTATATCACCTTTTTGAGATCCTAGTAATCTTGACAGAAAAAAAAAATGAACATAACTTTAAATGAAATAAAATCTGACCTACTGCTTTCGTAGTCATTCTCACATGTAGTAAGATGGGACACAGAGTCTTATCTCAGGTAAGCAGGGCTCCTTATAAATCTTAAATGCTTTAGTTCTCAAGCTGATCTTTTTTTTTAAATATCATTTTACAAAGTTTACATAAATTGTTTGAGGTCACATGAACATTAGCTCACACCATATGATATCACATTTAAAACATGAATTAAAGTACGGCTGAAAGATTTTAACCTTTACATAGATTAGGGTCTCATTAACTTAAAAATACATTTAAATTGTTCCACAATGTAAAAAGTAACATAAAACTTTACATATATTATTGATAACAGGTAAATAAATCCCCAATATATATTTTATTTACCATACAACTTCAGAACACCTGCTTGATATAATGCTCTTTTAAAGTTTCTACCTTATAGAGTTGTATAACTGGAAAATATGAGCACATTAATAGCATCACAATTGCATTGAAGTTTCTACATTAACCAAGTTTAGCTTTTAAAGAAATGGCAGTACAGTGCTCTAATATAACAGTTCTTATTTAAACATTTGTTTAATTTTTATGGATGCTTGCTCTAGAAAATTTAAATCTTAATAAACTTAATGTTATGGGTAAACTTATGTTTAAGAAATTTTTGTCTCTTTTACACATGACTGATTTTTACAATCTTATACAGACTTTAGTACAAACTTATACAGACCTTAGTATATCAATCAGATATCAAACAAAAGTACTCATGAATGAGTAATCCCATATCAAATTTACTTTACTTATTTATCAAAATATTAGACAAATTTTTTGAACACTGTAAACCATTTTTTTGATTGAAAGAAAAGTCCTGGAACAAAGGCATATTAGACCTTTTGTGGACATTAATAGTTTATTAGATTTTTGAACACCTAGAAAAACTTGTAAGCTTAAATTTAAAGACATTTATATTTATCTGTTTACCCAATTTAAATTGAAACATTTAAATCACGTGAATTAAAGATCTTTGGATCCACTTTTTAAAATTGTTTTTATGAGTTCTTTTTAATATGAGTGCTCCTTATATATGTTAATTTGTGTATCATATATATGATATATGGATATATATATATATATATATATATATATATATATATATATATATATATATAGACATACAACACATAACAAATTGTGCACACATAATAAAAGTGAAGGCCTTGTAGCTTTTCACAGGTGAAATCTCCATTGCAATGATTTAAAAATTCCACAGTTGGTCAAAGATATTACTGATCAGAAAAACATTAACCTAGATCTGTAGGAGCAAAATCATGAGCTCAAAAAATAAATAAAGAACCTAAGGAAAAAATTATGAGTCCTAGAAAAATGACTGGCCAGTAATTGGTAAATACCATACAATTTACCTTTTTTTTCCCTTAGGCCTCAAATAAGTCTTCTACTAAGCTTACAGGCTTCTTTCATTTGCATTTCAAAATAAGTCCTGGCTGAGGTCTGGAAGAAGAAGGAAAAAAAGGCTATTCTGAGCAGAAACCTTAGGCCTAAGGTATTTTAACCATAATTTTCATGTTAGGATGTTGAAAATTATGATACAAGTTTAAGATACAATTCACAAAATTTTATATCTTTACAAGTTGTTTTGTCAACAGATATCATACTATGATTTAGTATCCTTGTCCAAATTAATGCACTGGTACACACAGTGACATTTTCCCAGGCTACCTAATTTAAAATTGGTGAAAAAAAGACTGAATGATTGGGAAGTTACTTGCCAACTTGGAAGTAGAGTTCTTTAGTTTTCCATCCTAAGTATTTAAGTTCTCTGGCATGAATTATCTGAAACCATGAACTAAACAAATACCTAAACCCGACTTTTAACTGCAAGATTGTGGAATGCTTCAAAAACCCATTCAGATACCAGATTGGTACAATGAAACATCATCATTTAGACACACATTCAGCTAAGATCATTTCCAAGAAAAAATTTATAATATTAACACATTATTGCACATGTCTTAAAGGGCTAGAAAAAAGGCACAAGACAGACAGAAATGAACTCCAGACAATGGCTGACAGACAGAACCCTTTAAAACAGAGCAAATAAGAAAAAATCTCCTTCTCCAGTGGCACCACAGATGTCCCCACAAGGGGACCAAATGTTTTCACAGAGGAGCAACCTGAAATATAAAATAAAGTGTCTCCATGGCGACTTTACTGCATTTAGTGTCCCCTTTTTGTTTTTCTCTTTTTTGAAGAAGACAGAGGTGGCATTATCCTTGCAGTGCAGGGAACGAAGGAGGGAATTCCCTGAAGCAACAGGGCTTCGGCAGATGCTGGGAGATACTCAGTTCTTCATTCCCCAGCAGGCATTACCATCTGCACTGGGTGTGTTCCAGGCAGCCAGCTAGGGCCTTCTCTCATTCTGCTTAACAAATGGTGGTAAAGTTCATCACAGTTCCTTAAAACACAGTCCAAAGGGGTGTCAGGCTTACTTGCTTTGTTACCCATTTTCACGTTCAATATCCTTAAGATTTTATCACAGAAATCACAAAACAAAACGCACAAAAACAAACAAACAAAAAACATATAGAACACAGAACAAAACACACACACACACACAAAAAAAAAAAAAAAAGCAGAATCCCGGTGCCAAAACAGAAAAACAGATGAGCAATTCAACGTCTTGCTAAAGCTCTGGGGTAGGAGCGCATGCGTGTCCCTCGGCACCTCTCTAACCTTCCAGAGGAATTCCCTACAGAACGGAAAAGAGGACAGAACGATTCTCATTACTATCCTGGACAGGAGTGAATGTGAGCCTCCCCAGGCCACCTCTCTGTCATTAGAAGAGATCTCCCTTAACCAGATATAAGATGTTATCAAGGTGCCACTTACCTATGGAGGCCTCCTCCACCAGGTACTTGCTAATAGTTTCAGTGCGGTGGTTCACTGCAGTGCTCCCCAGACCGACGGCTCACTCCAAGGCCTTGGAACATCTCAAGTTGTGCACCCCCTAGAGTGGCTCCCCAGCCCGTAGCCCTGGAGGGAAGGCCAGCTTCAGAATTTTCAGCAGTCTGGTCTTGTGATCTGGTCGGGCAGGGTCATCTCACTGGGGAACTCCAAAATGTTGGAATAGGATGCAAGAAAAGACCAGTGACTCCAATTAAAATCAAATTAAGGCAGGCTTATTATTAAAACTGGCCAGGCTGCCTCTCCCTCCAAAAATGGCGGGAACAAGACAGCAACACCACCTTTCCTACAGCCCAGCTATATAGCCCAGAAAGTTACACAAAAAGGGGGTTACAGATAACAGAACTTTGAAAGCATCACACTGATGGTAGTTTACATTTTTTTTGCTGGCCCCAACATCAGAAATTATGAGGACAATTAGAGACTCAGAGAGGGTCGTTGTCTGGCCTGGGAAGGCCAATATTTATTAGGTGTCACTAATGTTTCAGAGAGCACTGTTATCTGGTCAGAGAGCCAGGCATGGATGAGTTCAAGGCACGGACAGGCATTCCAAGCAGGTTCAGAATTTGCAGTAATTTATAGTAAAGCCCAAATTATCTTTTCAGGGCTTTCTGGCAAGATGGCTCCCAATTCTAATAAAAGATCAGGTTGGGTCTATCAAGCCTGTCCTTTACTTTTGGAAACTCCTCTACAACCTGCAAGGTTGTGAACTCCTGACCATTTTACATTCCAGATATGTATTCACAGATTTTCTAACTCATGTCCTCCAACTGTGTCTTACTTGGGGTGAAGGTAATATCAAGGCATTGTTCTGGATGAGAGTGGGAAGATTTTTGTGTAGCACATATTTGCAAACACATTTAGGAGATCACTCCTCCTAAACACTGATTTGGAACAGAAAATTCAATCTATGGGGGATTTTCCTAGCTGAACAACATTATACATAAATTCAAGTTCATTAAATAAATAGTTTTGGATCAGTGGATGATATATATTTCAAGATGGATTTAAATTGGCATATATATTGCTACATTTTAATGTCCATGTGACTTTTGTGTTTATAATGTTTTGTGATTTATGTGGATTTATAATCAAATTTTCACAAGATTATTCTCAGAAATATTCATCCAACTTAAATACATACTTTTTTCCTAGTACTGAAAAGTAACTTCAGTGAATGGTGCATAAAAATCCTAATATTTCTACAGTAACTGACCCAGATTAACATCAATGAAATTAGATTCCTATGGGACATGATGTGTATTTTGATGTTCATTTTTATTCATCACCGGTACATTACTATTTCTGCAGTTTATGCACATTATATATAGTATGATATATAATGTTCAATCACTTCCTTCTTGAGAACACATGTATTCTTACAGGTTTCTTGACTATTCTTTTCATGAGACTTCTTTCCAAACACATTATTTTTGATTTCCATAATCACTTTTGAAACAAAACTCACACACCTTTCAGGATAAACCACAACCATAATATTACCATTAGATGTATAACTGGTTGCAGTGAATGATTGTATATCAATATGAGATTTCTTTTATATTTTCAGATATCAATTCAATCCATTATTTAAAGTAGAGCAAGTTATATTATTTACACACAGTATGGTTTATTCATGCATTATCTGCATATTCATAGACACAGGGTACACCTATTTGTACCCTCAATAGTAATTTATACATCTACAAAATATTGCTACAGAAATGGTGGAAGAAATACTCAAGTCACCTGATCTACATATACATTTTATCACAATAATATTCTGGACACAAAATGCAAAGGTCACACTTTGCATTAGGTTACCAAAGCCTAAATAAAAAGTGAGCATGGATTAATAAAAACATCCATGTCCTGGTTACCTAATGCTCTCAAAAGTCAATCCAATTTGTGACAACATATTAGTTTCTGCCTAAGGTTATATATTCAGACTCAAACCGTTGAAAATGTCTAAACAAATTACACACTTCATACTTTTACTGACTTCCTAATGTCTCTATTTATATCTGCTTTCCTACATATTTTCCCCAATTCGTCATTGTGACTGACTCTTTACATGTGCTGACATTTACATTCACTCTCTACCCGAAACCTTATTTGTAAAGAACTTTTGGTACAAATCCTATACTCATTCTTCTTTCTAAACCTACTGACTATCTTGCTAATCCTACAGACTATCCCTTTTTTATTGGATATTCTATATGTTATTCAATCATCTAGTGTATACGATCCTATTTCTTTGTATATCAATTTATCTGAGACATCTGTGCAGAATATAATTCAAAGCAAAGTATGCTACTCAAGGGCCCAAAGTCCTACTTGGCTTCAATTCTTCCCTAGATTTCTGTTTCCATACTTATATTTCACCTATATATTCTTGTAAATATCTCAGGTTCCCAATACCGTTATTCATCCAGCAGAATGATTCCTAACGCAAATAGAACATGATATTAACATTAACCATACACTGTTCCCTCAATCTAACTTTACAGCAGTGCAGGGATAGAGTTGGTCTTACAATCCAGGAATATAGGGGATCTTCCACCTGCTGAGAATCTCAAAGATCCATGCAGAAATTATCCCTGAAGAAGATATAGAATGCTATGAAGGACCTGAGAGAGCAAAAGTCATTTTCCATGGCAAACAACCTGGTCAGGATGAAGAGATGTGTCTGAATAAGCCTCTCACATTTTAATGTAGACAAAATGGACCCAACCAACCCTGTGTGGAGATCTCTCCCCCAGTACCTATTGTTGATATACCATTCTAACTTGTGAAAGTGTCACAGGAAGTAGGGGCAGCCTCCATCTCATGGGACCTTAGGAAGAAACTGTTAGGACAAAGTGTTTTCCAAGGCTGTGAGCTCATTCAGTTCATGAAGGAAGTGACCTACCTCACTTCTTTGTGATGGAACTCTCTGAACTTGGGATCCCGAAAACCAGGCACCCAGGGTCAGGCCCAGTAACAGTCACAGAGATCTCACTTTTTTGGATTTATCATGGAAAGAGTCAGTCTTTCTTGGTACTTACAGATGTGAAGATGGTCAAATGCCAGAAAAAATCTGAAGAGGTGTCTTCCCTGAGAATGCAGGTAGTGGCGGCTCAAAGCTGGCTCCTGACAACTTCACAGAGTGGGCCAAGGAGTCCAGATTTGAGAACAGACAGGCCATTTCGGGTGAACAAAGAATGGCTCACCAGGCAGAGGACACTCTGGTTAGTAACAGACCTTCTTGGGGGAAGGAGGTGCATTTGTGGGAATGAGTGTGGGTTTGTGGTTTTGTCTCATGTTCTGAGAATAGGTAGGAAAGTTGGTTTGTTTGGTTTGGAGTGGACTGTTTCTATTAAGTCATTTGACAAGGCAAGTGTTTCTATGTCTGTGTATCCCACTGTGTCCGTGGGTGTAGACATTACAAAAGAAAATGCATCAATGGATGTGTCCTGTCTAGGAGAAAGCTTCCCAACATTCACGCTGCCCAATTTATAAAAGGACAGAGGGTTGCCTTATTTGTGGGCAAATCCTGAAATCTTCCTAAGTTCCTGTTTTCTTCCTGAATTCTGGCCACTCTCCAGAATAGGCTCATGATTTTGTGACCAAGATAGGTACCACCTCCAAGCTCTGTGACTTGGCCATGTACTGGATAGCTGAAGGGAATGGCGAGAATCTCAGAAAACTCAGATATCAATGTTACCAGGAAAGTCTCAGTGGAGAAACCCTGCTTTGGGACTTTTGCTTACCTATTGTTCTATAGCACTGAATGTCAGGAAGGTCTTTGCCTAAGGCCACCCCGTTGTGAAGCCTGAATAAAACAGTTCTCTAATGTAAATGAATGGGCATCACCTGTCCCTCTTTGAGTAATTGATTTCGAAAGGGATGTGTCTGAATCAGCCTGTTGGCCCTGTGTGAGGCTGTGGCTTAGATTCTCAGCACCTGATGGATCTAAAGAAAGATGCCATGTGTGCATCCAAAACCAAAATGGCCAAAAGAGTACTCATTATTGATGAAGTCTCTCGCCTTCCTCTGTAAGTTTCCTGACCTCCATAAGGTGAGAATAGGAATCCTTTGGGTCAAATGAGTTTTTCAAAGCCCTTCAGAGTCTAGCCCATTGGTGCTTGGGTTTTCTCATGACCCCAATCCACATGAAGAATCTAAACCCCACAGTCAGTAGGCCTCAAATTGGAGAAGTGGAACAGTAATAATGGTAGGCCTATTTGATCACTCCTGGTTCAGAGGAAGGGTTTCCAGGCCACCCTGACTTTAGGCAAAAGACTGGCAAGTGAGCTTATTTTGGACACTGTCTTGTCCAGCGCCCCTCATAGAAACCTCCAGCTAGAGGTTATGATGAGTGTCTATGTGGAAAAGATGAGGGCCATATGGGAGTGTTTTCGTTTAAATTTTGGTCATTTGTGTGGTGATTGGAAGAAATCACTGGGTCTACCTGGGCTTGAACTCTAGTGTGAATCCCTATAGAGACTGAATTCTGGAACTGACCTCAGAGAAGTATTGCCATGAGCTTTGTTGGGATTTTAGGAGCCCACGCATGAGAGTAGCCCTTATAAACTTAGATCAAGGCCACAGAGCACTGGGAATCTCAGCCAAGATAATCCATGATTTTCTTCTTAAAGTCTTGGCAGCCATAGCTGAGAGTCAAAACACACATGTACCTCACATTGTAGACTTCAATTGGACTGGCTTCATGTGACCTTTTGACAACTCTATGGGAAGCCTTGCCTATGAGAGTTCTCCAGAGTTTCATTGAAATGAGCTTCCTCAACATTTAATGGTTTTTGAAAACCACAGTTCCTCCAACTTCATCCTCAAAAAAAATGGCTAGATAAACACCATGAAATTTTTGGAATTCCCATGACCAGGTGGCACTGGAGAATCTTTGGATGTCCTATTGCTGATCATGAGTGTATCAGACAGTGCCTTGACTGACTAGGTTTCATGAAAATTGTGTAGAACAGAGATGCCAGTAAGTTGGAGCCTGCAAATTAGTGGGCCTAGAGCAGTGGTGTGAAGGTGTGTGATAAAACGTGTGGTGGGGCCATGTGGATCTGCCACTGGCTTCCAAATGGCTTGTGAATGACATGGTACAGCCAGCAGAACCTTCCATGTAAAGGCATCTTTTTGTATAGGGAGATTTCAAGGCAATGTTCAGAATCAGGTTGCTATGGACAAAGGGGCAACCCATGTGGGATAGAATCCTGGTTGGTGCATTCATATGCAGACCGTGACCTCCACACGTGACAGAACTCCCTCCAGCACTGTGTCCCAGTTGATCTCCTTGTATTTCATGAAGAAAATACCAAAGTCCCAGTGCAGCAGCAAGAACCACCACGAAAAGTGGAGGAGGACCAAATGGCTTCACAGTTCACACGGTGAGTCACTTAGCTCCCAGTGGCCATAGTTTAACTACAAAGAGAGTATTCGCACTGCTGCCTCATGTTCATTGGAAAATTAGAAACAATGTCCTCCAGGTCACATAGATGCAGACCCAACTTTGATGGTCTCACTAGAAAGTAAGCTAAAGCTACTGACAACAACATATATTTCAAGTGCCCAACCTCAGAGGCAGTTTATCAAGAAGTCTTTAGGCAAGCAGAACTCCATGTTTGTGGAGTGTTTACCATGTGCCTTACTTTTGGAAACTGCTCTACCACTTCCAAGTTTGTGAAATCCTGAGTATATTCCATTCCACATTTGCATTCACAGATTTTCTAACTCTTCCCCTCTAATTGTGTCTTACTTGGGGCGAAGTTAATGTCAAGGCATTGTTGTGGATGAGAGTGGGAAGATTTTTGTGTAGCACATATATGCATACACATTGGATTCATTTTCCAATTTTCCATTCGAAATACTTAATCCCTGACACTAACTCATAAACTACTAGACTCTGACTGCTAATCCTAATATGATGGAGAAAACTAACCCAAACAGAATAGAAATACAAGCAGTTCAAAGGAGGCATGGTGTATATTTGGACTTGCCATTTGCATTATGAAGGGTAGGTGTTATAAATCTAGTTAATTTTTAATTGAAATAGTTCTCCTTGTGTTTTTAAAGTTAATAAATATATAAATTCCTGTCTCCCTTTCCCTGTAGCCTATTCAGAACATGTATTTTTATATGCACATATAGAATCCTACCTGGTATCACATGTACATTCTTGTGAGGTGGCTGACTTGGCAGATACAAATTATGAGAAGAAATCACTCCTCCTAAACCCTGTTGGATCTTAAAATTCAACCTATGGGTGAGCTTCCTAGTTGAACAACATTAAACATAAATCCATGTTCAGTAAAAGAAATATTTTTGCATCTGTGGATGATATATATTTCATGATAAATTTCGATTGGCATATATATTGGTAATTTAATGTCTCTGCATGTGTGTTTTTTGTATATATATATATATATATATATATATATATATATATATATATATATATACTCTCCAGATTTTTCAAAATATGAAATATATGTGTCTTATATATACTCCCTAAATTCATTCATGTTCATGTGTATGGATTTATAATCAAGTATTCACAAGATTATTCTCAGAAATATTCATCCACCTGAAATACATATTTGTTACCAGTACTGAAAACTAACTTTAGTTAACGTTGCATACAAATACTAAATTTGTACAGTAACTGACCCAGTTTAACATCAATGCAAGTAGATTACTATGGGACATGATGTGTATTTTGACATTCATTTTTATTCAACACTGCTACATTACTATTTCTTCAATTTATGCACATCATAAGATATATATTTCATCCACAAGTTAGCAAACTTATAGGCATTTGTTTCACTTTCAATAACTTCCTGCTTCAGAACACATGGATTCCTCCAGGTTTCTTGTCTGGTGTTTTCATGAGACTTCTTTCCAAACACATTATTTTCAACTTCCATAATCAATTTTGAAGCAAAACTCACACACTCTTCATGATAAATCATAATCCTAATATAACGTTTAGATGTTTAACTGGTTGGAATGAATGTATGTATATCAATATAAGATTTCCTGTATATTTTCAGATATCAATTGAATCCATTATTAAATTTGGAATCCATTATATTATTTATTCACAGTATTGTCTATTCATGCATTATCTCTATATTCATATCACAGGGTACACCTATTTGTACCCCCAATAATAATTTGTACATTTCGACACAGAAGCAATGGTCACACTTATTATTTTACCAATGTAAATGTCAGGCGAGCATCGGAGGAAGAGACTACCAGGGACTGTCTAATGCAACAGCCAAAAGTTTATGGGGGTCCAACATGCTGGGGCTCAGAGCTCCCTTGAATAGAGCAGAGAACCCTGAGAACAGCTTAAGCAGAGCTTATATACTTTCCTTGGAGAGGGCAGGGAGGGAAGATTATTGATTGGTCAGCACGAGTGGGCAGTTTGCGTGCAAATGGGTGAGGGAGTACATTCTGCAGTTTTGCAGTTGGTACAGAACATTCAGGGAACAAGATTAGCGAACAGTTCTCAAGATATCAACAGTGTTTTGTTAAGCATACCGTAAAACTGGAAGTGACAATTACCTATTTTATTTACCTTTCATTCCCCACTTTCTTTTGGTTACATTAAATCATAATAGTGATCATTGAGGATGTCACATTTTATGTCTGCTAGTGTGGTATATTGATTTCTGATTACCATAAGTTTAACTTGTCCAATTTGAGCTTGGAGAAAGGAAACTACACGGTTGAGCAAACAGGGTCCTACAGTTAGCAATAATGTGAGGATTATTAATGGACCGGCCAGGGCTGATAAAAGCATAGTTACCCAGGGGGACTCTGTGAACCAAGACTCAAACCACCCTTTTTGGGCCTCTCTCTCTTGTTGATGCTCTTCAATGCGTCTTCTTAATTTAATCATAGATTCTTTTACAACTCCAGTATGGTAGGCATAATAACAACATTCTTCCCTCAATGCAGGACAAAGGCCCCTTCTCTCATGAAGAGGAGGTCGAACCCTCGCCTGTTCTGTAAAACAACTTCAGAGAGAGAGGTTAAAGATTCTTGTAAAGCTGTGATGGTGGTTTTTTAATATCTTTAAGTTTTGGTGTATTGCTGCTTCTAATTGGGTCATTTGTTGTGTCCCGTGGATTAGGGCAGTGGTTCCTGTGCCCTTCTCTGCAGCAACTACTATTCCTCATAGGATGGCTAAAGTGAAGGATACAGGTTGCCAGCGGAACAGGGTTGTATGCCCCCCTATTTGAAATTTAAATGATCCTGCCTCATGATAGAGCACTCGGGGAAACATCTGCACCATTACATAATTAATCACATCTGTTGATAATTTTATGAATAAACAATGTTTAATTATATAGAATTATACTGTTGTAGGTATGGACAAGGCAAGGCACCTAAGATAGCACCAAAGACAGGGAAACAGTCCTATTTGGTTGCAACCGGATATAGAGGGCATTGCTTCTGTTGTAATCAATTAATCCCCTGAATCCCAAGTTTAGGTAGTTTCAGAATTTTGTACCCAACATGTAAGGGAAAAGACTCAGAAATTCACAGTCTGCTGAAGTTCACAAAAAGCAGTTTTTGGTTCTGTTTTTATTTTCCTCTTCTCTGGGAAAGATAACTTATTAAGGACTCCTGGGAGGGGGAGAGCTTTTTTCTTCTCTTTTATATTCTCCCTGCCAGCTGTTACCATGGAGCCCAGTTGGTAACTTCTTTATCTTGGAAATGTAGCCATCTCTGGAAGCCTCAGCTCATGGCCAGAGGCCTTGTTCACATATTTTGTGAAAAACTAGTAAGGGGGTGTCTAGCTTAGAAGGGCTGATTTTTCCAGCCAGTGGCCAAGTATAACAGAGCAACATGAAAAGAGGAAGTTTATCTACACTGAACTCTTTTATAGGGACTTTGTTGCTGAAAGTCCTAAAGTCAGCCACGATGAAGACTTCTGGAGAAGGCCATTTAAGATTTTTCTGTGGGCCTGGTACAGAGGGGAAGACGGGGAAGGCGGGGGGTGAGAGCAGTTCTGTGGTTCTGAGAATGAGGAAAAAGAGATATAAAAGAATAATGGGAAAAGGGTTTGGGATTTTCCTGGCAACAAAACTTGAGCAGTAGAACAGGTAGAGCAGATGGGAAGACAGGAATGAGTATCTAAAAAGCCTGTGAGGGACTTTAAATTCTTAGTAACCTGTTTTTAGTGATGACAAAGCAACTTTAAAGGCCATTTTCATTACATCTTGGATAGGCGTCTGAGGGAACTCCTCAGCTGGTTTGAGCTTTGGGTTAGCTGGTAAGAGGACCTGGTGGGACCCGGTGTGGGCACTGACAGGAGAAGAGAGGAGTGAGTGGGTGTAAGGGTACCTCAATACCTGCTGCCTCAGCATGGGGGCAATGGTCTGAGAACCAGCGGAGGTTTGGGGTTTTGATCTAGTAATTGGAGGGGAGAAATCAGGTTGTTGATGTGAGAGTGACATCAGAGAATCTGGAGCAGAAGGATCTATTGGAGAAACATATTTCATGATGTGAGCAAAGGAGGGAAAAGGCCTACACATAGGGGAATTTTCTTCAATCCTTTTGAGCACTTGCCAAAGTTGAAATAGTCACACAGAATTTGAGGATCTAGAGACCCCTCTGGGGGCCATCGGTTTTGGTTGTCTAATTGGTAATATGGCCAATGCTGTGAACTGAATTTGATGAGGAGTTTGGGTTCCACCAGGCAGCCCCTGTATGCTCACATCCCCATGACTTACGGAAGAAGATGGCTTTTTCCCCACACAGCCGTGGTTGTTTGTGGCTTTGATAGTCCACCGGGCAAACATAGTAATCTAGGCTAGCCAACCTGCATCAGGCTTGCGTGTCCCTACATCCATAATGTTTGTTTCCATTATCTGTGGTACGGGAGAAATTTAATGGAATTTTAGTGGGATCCTCTTCATCAGAGATATCCCAATTGGAAAGACGTATACCCAGCTGACAAATATCTGGGTGGAGAGTTGGCCACCAGGTCCCTAAGGGGGCTGTATGTGAGACAGACCATACTTCTTGTCTAATAGGATTTGTGATCAGCCATCGCTGCTGAATGGGCTGATGATGGTTAGGACTAGTGGTGGCCAAGGGGAGAGTCTATAGCCTTATCCACATGGCAAATATGCAATTTGAAAGGGTTACCAGTCTTTTCCACTTTCAAGCCAGAGTCTGGACAGGGCACAGGCTTGAGATGAGAATTAGAATCCAGGAAGTGATTCCGTCTACCTTTACCACTGTAGGTTTTATAAGTAGCACCTGGTATGGTCCTGTCCAGCGGGGTTCCAGGGATGACACCTGATGTCATCTTATGTAGATGAAGTCTCTTTTTTGATATCGATGTGGAGTCTCCTCTTCACCAGGTTGGTAGGCAGTGGCCAGCTGTTTTGACAGGTATCCCTGAGTTCTTTCAATAGCTTTAAGTTTGTCAAGCAAGGGGGTGTGGAAGGGATCGGTAGGTCTTAGAGTTGTGGTTAGGTCCTTACTGGAGGAGGGGCCCCATAGAGAATTTCATAGGAGGTGAGGTTACACAAAGAAACAGAGGGAGTATTTCTTGCATGAAACAGTGCATAAGGCAGGAGCATAGTCCAATCTTTGATGCCCTCTCTAAGCTTAATTTCGTTAAGGTCTCTTTAATGGTTCTATTAATTTTTTTAACCTGTCCTGAGCTCTGGGGTCTATAAGCACAATGTAACTTCCAATTTATCCCCAGGATCCTGGCTAACCCCTTACTTACCTGGGCCATGAACGCCGGTCCATTATCAGACCCTATTACCTTAGGTAGGCCGTATCATAGAAAAATATCTTTCAGGATTTTCTACCACCATTTGTGCCTTTTTTTGTGTGTGTGGAAGGCTTCAATCCATCCTGAAAATATATCTACAAACACTAGGAGATATTGAAGTCCATACCTTGCTGGCTAAATTTCAGTAAAGTCCACTTCCCAGAATTTCCTGGTCTGGTTGCTCATAGGGGCTTTCCTGCAGGAAGCTTGGAAGGGTAATTGTTCTATTGACAGAACGGACAGGGTTTTGTTACCCGTTCAGTTATGTCCTTTCGCTGTGAGTCGGTTAGTGGAAAACTCTGTTCTTGATCCTTCAGGAATGCCTGCAGTTTCTTTGCACCAAGGTGTGTGAATTGATGTACATTTTTAACGTAGTGTAGGGCTTTCTGAAATTGCAGGCTTGTCTCAGTGAAGTTGAGGAGTTCAGTGCCAGTGTCATAAGATGTTATCAAAAGCTTGCTGGTGCTCAGGGGTCCATTGGAATTGGGCATCTCCCTTTAACAGCGGGTATAAAGGAGAAGTTAAGGACGCAAACACAGGAATCCATAACCTGCAAAACCCAGTAGTCCCAAGAAACTCTTTGTGTTGTCTTCTGCTGGGGCGGGGGGTATCTGCACAACCATTTGTTTTCTGGGCTCAGTGAGCCAACGTTTACCACCTCTAAGGGAATAGCCCAGGAAGACTACTTCTTGCTGGCAAATTTGGGTTTTTTTGGAAGAAGCTCTATACCCGAGTTGAGCAAGCTTACATAATAGTGCTTGGTTCCCAGACTCACAGTTTTCCTTGGTGTTGGCTGCAGTAGCAGGTCATCCACGTATTGAAGCTGGGTGACTTCGGGGTGCATAGTTCTGAAGTTGTTGACATCTCTGTGGAGGGCTTCATCAAAGAGACTGGGGGAGTTTTTGAACCCCTGTGAGAGTCTAGTCCATGTTAGTTTACCATACGTTCCTGTTTCTGGGTCTACCCACTCAAAAGCAAACAGAAACTGACTGTCTTTATGCAGAGGCATGCAAAAGATAGCATCTTTATGTCCATACCATTTCTACTCAGGGTTCAGAGTGATAAGCAGATTGTACAAATTATTTACCGTGGGGTGAATGTCCTGCACGCTGTTGTTGATCTCTCTTAGGTCTTGAACGGGGATAGTCCCCAGTTCCTGGATTTTTTACTGGTAGCAGGGGAGTGTTCCAGGCCGATTGACAGGGCCTTAGGACCCTAAAGCCAGATATTTCTGAATATGGGGCCTTAACCCATCTTTAGCATTTTTGCTCAGAGGATGTTGTTTGACATTGATTGGGGAGGCTGAGGTTTTTAACTCCACTGTTCTTGGAGGTTGTTTCATGGCTAGGCCTAACCCAACAATTTTTGCCCAGGCATCTGGGTAATCTGTTATCCATTTCTGGGGTAGCTTGCCTGTTTGATCATTCTTGGGGTGTGTGAAAAGTGGATGTTCATCTTCGACTGACATTTATAAAGCCATGACTATAGGAGTTTTTAATGAAGGATTTAGAAATTTCATTTTGGGGCCTTTGGGGTTAAAAGTTGTTTTGGCCCGGAGCTTACTGAGCAGATCTCTTCCCATCAATGGGGCCAGACATTCTGGGATTACTAGGAAGGAATGTTGGATTTTTCCTTTCCCCATGTCCATGGTCCTCTTAGTTGTCTAAGTCTGATATTTACTGCTGTTAGCCCTTTGAACTAGAGACCTTTTATTTGATAGAGGGCCCAGTGGGGCCTTAAGGGCTGAGTATACTGCTGCTGTATCCACTTCAAAGTTTATGGGGTCCCCTTCACTTCAAAAGTTACCCTGAGCTCGGGGAAGGGATCTGAGCCCCGACATTCTCAGTCAACCTCCAGAGTCAGAAAGGCTGTCTGGCGTGGCTGTCTCTTTCTAGGGCACTTTTTGGCTCAGTGTCCTTTTTCTTTACAGTAGGCACATTGATCTGAGGCCAAGGGTGGCCTCTGGTGGGGACCCAGGTATCGCTTCTTGTCTCCCTGTTTCTTAATTTCTGGCCTATTTATTGTTGTGACCAGGACCTTAGTTAATACCTTCATCTGTCTTTTTCATCTGTCATCCTCCCTTTGCTCCCTTTCGTTCTCTTTGTTTCTCTCTTATAGGATACTTTCTCGGCTACCCTGAGTAAATCTCTCAAAGTCATATCTTGTAATCCATCTAAGTATTGTAACTTTCTTTTAATATCCAGATCAGCTTGCCCAATGAAGGCCATCATGACATATGTCTTTTGATCCTCTGCCTGAAGATCGAAAGGAGTATATCTCCTATATGCCTCCATAATTCTCTCTAGAAACATAGAGGGATATTCATCAGGCCCTTGAATAATCTCTCTTACCTTGGCCAAATTATTTGGTTGGCTAGTGGCCGGTTGGAAACCCACTATTAGGGCCCGGCAATAAGTGGACAGATGCTCCCTACCTTCAAAGGTGTCGGGGTCCCAGTTGGGTCAGTTCAAGGGTAAGCCGGCTTTGATTATGTTGGGAAGTTGTGTTGGTCACCCATCTGGTCCGAGGATATTTTTTTCTAGCTTCCAGAAAGTTTCTCTCTCGTTCCTCTGTCATGAAGAGAATCCCTGGAATTTGTTGGCAGTCATCCCAAGTAGGCAGGTGTGAAAACGCCAGGGAGTTCTTTGAGTTCTTTTAGCCAGGCCAGCTTCCTCCAGGGAAGGAGGGGCTGTGTGTGTGACAAGGGGGAGTCATCTGGTGGGCGCTGGGCCGGCCTAGCTTTCTCCAATGGCGGAGAGGCTGAGTCAGCAGCAAAGGAATCACTTAGAGGTTGTTGGGGGTTGGTGGACGACGGCAGCGGATAAGAAGGGTAGGAGAGTCCAGTAGAGTCTTGAGACTCAGGGAGAACAGAGGTTGGAGGAGGAAGAGCAGAGGGTTTGTGAGATAGAATCATGGTGGAAGGAGTAGGAGTGGGCGCAGAGACAAAGAAAGGCTTCACCCATGTAGGAGGAGATTTGCAGAGGTCCTGCAAAGTTAAGATATATGGCTGTTGATCTGGATGTCTATGTGGCCCCGGTTGAAAGACAAAATCTCTGACGTTTCAAATTAGTGGGAAGTAGATGTTTCTAGGGGCTATCCAACTCCAAAGGTGTGTCATTCTGAGGCACAGAGGGTCTGCCAGGTCCAGCAATTTACTGAAAAAGAAAGATTCTGGGCCTTGCGCAGACTTTGGTCCAGTGATCAAGGGTCAGGAAGAGAGGTGTTGAAGTGCTCTGTCCCAAAATGAGAGATACACAAACAGTGAAAGAAATCACACACTACACTGACAAGACAAGACAATAAAGACAGGCAATGGACGTCCAATACTGAGGCCAGGACTGAGTAGCCGGCAAAACCTGATGGGCTGGCCATACTGAATCCGAAGCAAAATATCACTGAGTCAAGGAGACTATTGTTCCCCGATTTCCTGAGTCCTCTGGGGCATCCCCCAGGGACGTGGCCTGTGGCTCTGTGACACGTATGTCAGCCTCTGTCAGAGAGAGCTCACGCTCATCACCAATAGCCATTTTGCCAAGCCCTAACCTGAAACCTAAAACCAAAAAGAGTTCCCTTAGTTACCCTGAAAGGAGCCCCTTGGGGATCTTTCATCCGCCGCTGCCGGATCTTGCTCGTGCCTCCAGATGTAAAGGTTGGGCAAGCATCAGAGGAAGAGACCACCAGAGGAATGTCTCAAGCAACAGTAAATGGTTTATTATGGGTCCAGCATTCTGGGGCTCAGAGCTCACTTGAATAGAGCAGAGAGCAATGAGAACAGCTTAAGCAGAGCTTATATGCTTTCCTTGGAGAGGGCAGGGAGGGAAGTTTATTGATGGGTCAGGGCAAGTGGGTGGTTTGCGTGCAAACGGGTGAGGGTATACATTTGCAGTTTGGCAGTTGGGGACAGCACATTCTGGAAACAAGATTAGCAAACAGTCCTCAAGACTTCAACAGTGTTTTGTTAAGCATACAGAAAAACAGTAAGTAACAAGTACCTATTTAATTAACCTTTCACCAAAGCCTAAATGGAAAGTGAGCATGGATTACTAAACACATCCATATCCAGGTTGCCTAACGCTCTCAAATCAATCCTATTGGTGACTACATATTTGTTTCTTCTTAAGATAATATATTCAACCTCAACCCTGTTGAAAATGACTAATCCTATCACTCACTTTATATTTTCCTGATTTCCTAATGTCTCTATTGATATCTGCTTTCCTACATATTTTCCCCAGTTCATCATTGTGACTGACTCTTCACATGTGCTGACATTTACATTCACTCTTTATCCGAAACCCTATTGCTAAAGAACTTTTGGTCCAAATCCTATACTCACTCTTTTTTCTAACATACCGACTATCTTCCTAATCCTAAAGACTATCCCTTTTTGACTGGATGATCTCTTCGACAAGCAATCATCCAAGGTACAAGGTCCTATGCCATTGTATATTGATTTATCTGAGACATCTGTGCAGAACATAATTCAAAGCTAAGTATCCCAATCAACAGCCCAATGCCCTTCCTGGATTCAAATCTTATCTAGATTTCTGTTTTCAAACTTATATTTCACCAATATATTCTTGTAAATATTGCAAGTTCCCAATACCATTATTCATTAAGCAGAATGATTCCTAACTCAAATGAAACATGTTATTAAGCCTAAGCATACATTGTTCCCTCAAACTAACTTTACAGAAGAGCCGAGACAGAGTTTATCTTACAATACAGTAATGTAGGGGATCTTCCACCTGCTGAGAACATCAAAGGACCATGCAGAAATTATACCCTGAAGAAGTTGCAGGCAGCTATGAAGGACCTAAGAGGGGAAAAGTCATATTCCATGGCAAACAACAGGGTCAGTATGAAGGGATGTGTCTGAATCAGCCTCTCCTTTCTTAATGTAGAGAACTGATGAAACCATGCCTGTGTGGAGAGCTGTTTACAGGTGCCTATGGTTGATATACCATTCTAACTTGTGAAAGTGTCAAAGGAAGTAGGGGCAGCCTCCATTTCATGGGACCTTTCGAAGCAACTGTTAGGACAAAGTGGTGGCCAAGGTAGTGAACTCATTCAGTTCCTAAAGAAAGTGACCTCACCTCTCTTCCTTTGTGATCAAAAAATCTGAAATTGTGATGCAGGAAGCCAGGCACCCAGAGCCAGTCCCAGTCCCAGTCCCAGTGGTCTCACTTGTTTGGATTTACCAAGGACAGAGTCAGTCTTCCTTGGTACCGACTGATATGAGGATTGTCAAATGGCAGAAGAGCTCTGAAGAGGGGCCTTTCCTGAGAAAGCAGGTATTGGTTCACCGTTGGCTCCTGACAACTTCACAGTGTTGGTCAAGGAGACCAGATCTGAGAAAGGACAGGCCATTTCAGGGGAACATAGTATGGCCCACCAGTTAGAGGACACTCCAGATAGTCACAGACCTACTTGGGTTAAGGAGGTGCCTTTGTGGGTGTTCAGTGAGTTTGTGCTTTTCTCTCATGTTCTGAGAATAGGTAGGAAAGGCAGTTTTTTTGGGTTGGAGTGGACTGTTTCTAGTAAGTCGTTTGACAAGGCTAGTGTTTCTAAGTCTGAGTATCCCACTGTGTCCGTGGTTGTAGACATTAGAAAAGAGAAGGCATCAAAGGATGTGTCCTGTCTAGTAGAAAACTTCCCAGCATTCATCCTGCCTAATTGAAGAATGGACTTTGGTTTGCCTTATGGATGGGCAACACCTACTAAATTCCTAAGTTCCTGTTTTCTTCCTGAATTCTGGCCACTCTCCAGAATAGTCTCATGGTTTTGTTTCCAAGATATGTACCACCTCCAAGCTCTGAGACATGTCCATATACTTGATAGCTGTAGAGAATGGGAACATCTTAGAAAACTCAGATATCAGTGTGACCCGGAAATTCTCAGTGGAGAAACCCTGCTTTGGTTCATTTGCTTACCTATGGTTCTGTTGTCCTGAATGTCGGGAAGATCTTTGCCTCAGGCCACCCCTTTGTGAAGCCTGAAGAAAACAGTTTTCAAATGGAAATAAATGGGCATCACCTGTGGCTCTTTGCTTAATTGCTTGTAAAAGGATGTGTCTAAATCAGCCTCTTGGCCCTGTATGAGGTTGTGGCTTAGATTCTCAGCACATGATAGATCTAAAGATAGATTCCATGTGTGCAATCAAAACCAAAATGGCCAAAAATCTTGCCTTCCTCTGTTAGGATTCTGACCTCTATCAAGTGAGAATAGGGATCCTTTAGGTCAAATGAGTTCTTTGAAGAACTGCAGAGGTGCTTGTGTTTTCTTGTGACTCCAAATCACTTAAAGAATCTATCCCTGAGAGTCAGTAGGCCTCAAATTGGAGAAGCAGGCCTATTGGATCACTGCAGGTTCACAGGAAGGGTGACCATGCCACCCTGACTTTAGGCAAATGAGGGGCAAGGAAGATTATTTCGGACACTCTCTTGGGATGCGTCCCACATGAAAAACTCCAGCCAGAGGTAATGATGAGTGTCTCTCTGGAAGAAGGTGAGGACCATGTGGAAGTGTTTTGGTTTTAATTGTAGTCATTCGTGTGGCAGTTGGAAGAGATGACTGGATCCACCTGGGCTTGAACTCTGGTGTCATTCCCCTTAAACACTCAGTTCTGGATCAATCATCAAAGAAGTATTGCCATGAATTGTGTTAAGAATTTAGGAGGCCATGCATGAGAGTCTCCGTTGGAAACTGAGATCTAGTCCTAGGGTGGCTTTCCACAGAGCACTGGGAATCTCAGCCAGGATATCAAATTATTTTTTTCTGAAAGACTTGGAAGCCATATTTGCTATTCAAAACACACATGGACCTCAATTGTAGACCTCGATGGGCCTGGATTCATGTGACTTTTAGGCCACTCTTTGGGAAGCCTTGCCTGTGAGAGTTCTTCAAATTTTTCATTGAAATGAGCTTCCTCACCATTGAATGATTCCTGAATGATTTGAAAGCCATAGTGCTTCCAACTTCATAATTGAAAATTGGCTAGATAAATACCATGAAATTTTTGAAATTCCAATGACCAGGTGGCAATGAAGAACATTTGGATGTCCTGTTGCTGATCACGAGTGTACCAGAAAGTGCCTTGATTGACTGGTTTTGATGAAAATGGTGTAGAACAGAGATCTCAATAATTTGGATCCTGCTGAGTAGTGGGCCTAGAGCAGTGGTGAGCAAATGTGTGACAAAACATCTGAGGTGGGGCCATGTGGATCTGCCATTGGCTTCCAAATGGCTTGTGACTGACATGGTGCAGCCAGCAGACCCTTATATGTAAAGGCAACTTGTTATATGGAGAGGTTTCAGTGCAATGTTCAGAATCAGGTTGCTATGGTCAAGGGGGCATCCTATGTGGTATACAAGCCCTGTTGGTGCATTCTCCTGCAGACCCTGATCCACCACACGTGACAGAACTCGCGGCAACACTCTGTCCCAGTTGAACTCCTTGTATTTCGTGAAGCAAATACCAAACTCCGAGTGCAGCAGGAAGAAACATTAGGAAAAGTGGAGGATGATAAAATGGCTTCGCAGTCCATATGGGGAGACACTTAGCCCCCATTGGCCACAGTTTACATACAAGAGAGAATTCAGCACTGCTGCTTCATGTTTATTGGAAAATTATAAACCATGTCCTCCAGATCACAGAGATGAAGACGCAGCTTTGATGGTCTCACTGGAAAGGAAGCTAAAGATCCTCACAAAAACATATATTTCAAGTGCCCAACCTAGAGACAGTTTCTCCAGACGTCTTTAGGCAGGCAAATCTCCATGTTTGTAGAGTTTTTACACTGTCCCTTACTTTTGGAAACTCCTCTACAATCTCCAAGGTTGTGAACCCTAAGCATTTTCAATTTCAGATATGTATTCAAAGATTTTCTAACTCTTCTCCTCTAATTGTGTCTTACTTGGGGTGAAGGTAATGTCAAGGCATTGTTCTGAATGAGAGTGGGAAAATTTTTTTGTAGTACACATTTGCATACACATTGATCCATTTTCCAATTTTCCATTCGAAACACTGAATCCCTGACACTAACTCATACCCTACTAGACTCTGACTACTAATCCTAATATGATGGAGAAAAATAAACAAAAAAAATGAAAATACGAGCAGTTCAGAGGAGGCATGGTGTATAGTTGGACTTCCCTCTTGCATGATAAAGGGTCGGTTTTATAAATCTACTCAATTTTTAATTGAAATAGTCCTCCATGTGTTTTTTTTTAAAGAGAGAGTTAGAGAGGAGAGAGAGAATTCTATAATATTTATTTTTTTAGTTATCGGCGGACACAACATCTTTGTTTGCACGTGGTGCTGAGAATCGAACCCATGCTGCACGCATGCAAGGCGAGCGCGCTACGACTTGAGCCACATCCCCAGCTCTCTCCATGCGTTTTTAAAGTTAACAAATATGTGAATTCCTGTCTCCCTTTCTCTGTAGCCTATTCAGCACATGTACTTTTTATATGCACATATAGATTCCTACTTGGTATCACACGTATATTTTTATGAGTTGGCTGACTTGGCAGAAACAAATTGTAAGAAGAGATCAGTCCTCCTAAACACTGTTGGAACTGAAAATCCAAACTATGGGTGAGCTTCCTATTAGAACAATATTATACATAAACCCATGTTTAGTAAAATAAATATTTTTGCATCTGAGGGTGATATATATTACATGATGAATTACGATTGGCATATATATATTGATACTTTTTAATGAATTTTTGTGTTTTTTGTCTATATATATATATATATATATATATATATATATATATATATATATATATATATATACATACATACACTCTACAGATTTTATAAAATATGAAATATATTTGTCTTATATACACTCCGTAAATTCATTCATGTTCATGTATGTGGATTTATAATCAACTTTTCACAAGATTATTCTCAGAAATAATCATCTACCTGAAATACATATTTGTTTCCCAGTGCTGAAAACTAACTTCAATCAATGGTGCTTACAAATCCTAATATTTCTACAGTAACTGACCCAGTTTAACATCAATGCAAGTATATTCCTATGGGACATGATGTCTATTTTGACATTCATTTTAATTCAACACTGGTACATTACTATTTCTTCAGTTTTTGCACATCATAGGTTATATATTTCATTCACAAGTTCAGAAATTTATAGCAATTTGTTTCACTTTTAATCACTTCCTGTTCAGAACACATGTATTCCTCCATGTTACTTGACTGGTCTTTTCATGAGACTTCTTTCCAAACACATTATTTTCGATTTCCATAATCAATTTTGAAGCTAAACCCACACACTCTTCAAGATAAACCATAACATTAATATTACCATTAGATGTATAAGTGGTTGGAATGAATGTGTGAATATCAATATAAGATTTCCTGTACATTTTCACATTTCAATTCAATCCATTATTAAAGTTGGAACCAGGTATGCTATTTATTCACAGTATGGTCTATTAATGCATTATCTCTATATTCATAGACACAGTGTACACCTCTTTGTTCCCCCAATACTAATTTATACCTCTTCAAAACATTGCTCCCAAAAATGGTAGAAGAAATATTCATGTCACCTTATCTATCTATCTATCAATATATATATATATATATATATATATATATATATATATATATATATATATATATATATATTTCTTTTTTTATCACAGTAATATTCTGGACACAAAAAACAAAGGTCATACTCATGATTGTATCAAAGCCTAAATGGAAAGTGAGCATGGATTACTAAAAACAACCATATCCAGGTTGCCTAATGCTCTCAAATGTAAATCCTATTGGTGACTACATATTTGTTTCTTTCTAAGATTATATATTCAACTTCAAGCCTGTTGAAAATGTCTAATCCTATCACTCAGTTTATACTTTGCCTGATTTCCTTATATCTCTATTGATATCTGCTTTCCTACATATATTCCCCAGTTCATCATTGTGTCTGACACTTCACATATGCTGATATTTACATTCAATGTCTACCCGAGACCCTATTGCTAAAGAAATTTTGGTCTAAATCCTATACTCACTCTTATTTCTAAACCTACTGACTATCTTCCTAATCCTACTGACTATTGCTTTTTGACTCGATGTTCTCTTCGACAATTAATCATCCAAGGTATAAGGTCCTAAACCATTGTATTTCAATTTGTCGGAGACATATATGCAGAACATAATTCAAACCTAAGAATCCCACTCAAGGACCCAATGCCCTTCTGACTTCGAATCTTACCTAGATTTCTGTTTTCATACTTACATTTCACCTATATATTCTTGTAAATATCACAGGTTCCCAATACCATTATTCATGGGGCAGAGAGATTCCTAACCCAAATCAAACATGTTATTAACCCTAAACATACACTGTTCCCTCAATCTAACTTTACAAAAGAGGAGGGACAGAGTTGGTCTTACAATACAGGAATGTAGGGGATCTTCCACCTTCTGAGAACATCAAAGGTCCATGCAGAAATGATCCCTGGAGAAGATATAGGCAGCTATGAAGGACCTGAGAGAGGAAAAGTCATCTTTTATGGTAAACAACCTGGTCAAGATGAATGGATGTGTCTGAATCAACCTCTATCTTCTAAATGTAGAGAAGATGGACCAAATCAGGCCTGTGTGGAGAGCTCTTCCCAGGTGCCTATGGTTGATATACCATTCTAACTTGTGAAAGTGTGACAAAAAGAAGGGACAGACTCCATCTCATGGGACCCTTAGAAGTTACTGTTAGGACAAAGAGGTTGCCAAGGCAGTGACCTCATTCTGTTCCTGAAGGAAGTGACCTCACTTCACTTCCTTGGTGATGGAACTCTCTGAACTTGGGATCCAGGAAGAGAGGCACCCAGAGCCAGTCGCAGTCCCAGTCCCTGTGGTCTCACTTGTTTCAATTTACCAAGCACAGAGTCAGTCTTTCTTAGTACCAACAGATGTGAGAATGGCCAAATGCCAGGAAAGCTCTGAAGAAAGACCTTTCTGAGAAAGCAGGTATTGGTTCACCGCTGGCTCCTGACAACTGCACAGAGTTGGCCAAGGAGACCAGATTTGAGATACAACAGGCCATTTTGGGGGAATATAGTATGGCCCACCATTCAGAGGACACTCCACAAAGGAGGTGCCTTTGTGGGTGTAGGTGTGTGTATGGTTTTTTCTCAAGTTCTGAGAAGATGTAAGAAAGGCTGTTTGTTTGAATTGGCGTGGACTGTTTCTAGTAAGTCCTTTGACAAGGCGAGTGCTTCTATGTCTGTGTATTCCACTCTGTCCGTGGTTGTAGACATTAGAAAAGAAAATGCATCAATGGATGTGTCCTGTCTAGGAGAAAGCTTCGCAACATTCATCCTGCCTGATTTATTAATGGACTGCAGCTTTCCTTATTGAAGGGAAACACCTGCTATCTTTCAAAGTTTCTGTTTACATCCTGAATTCTGGACACTCTCCAGAATTGCCTCATTGTTTTGTGTCCAAGATATGTACTACCTCCAAGCTATGTGATATGGCTATGTACTGGATAGCTGAAGGGAAAGGCGAGCATCTCAGAAAACTCAGATATCAGTGTGAACAGGAAAGTCTCAGTGGAGAAACCCTGCTTTGTGCGTTTTGTTTACCTATTGTTCTGTTGCTCTGAATTTCAGGAAGGTTTATGCCTCAGACCACTCCTTTGTGAATATCAATTCAATCCATTATTTAAAGTGGAACCAGCTATACTATTTATTCACAGTATGGTCTATTCATGCATTATCTGTATATTCATAGACACAGGGTACAGCTTTTTGTACAACCAATACTTATGTATATGTCTTCAAAATATTACTCGCAGAAATGGTGAAAGAAATACTCATGTCACCTAATCTACATATACATTTTATCACAGTAATATTCTGGACACAAAATGCAAAGTTCACACTTATTATTGTACTAAAGCCTAAATGGAAAGTGAACATGGATTACTTCCATGTTCAGGTTGCCTAATGCTCTCAAATATCAATCCTATTGGTGACTACATATTTGTTTCTTCCTAAGATTATATATTCAAAATCAACCCTGTTGCAAATATCTAATCATATCACTCACTTTATACTTTGCCTGATTTTGTAATATCTCTTTTTTTATTGTTACGATGAGCCAATTTAGTACTTTTTTAATTTTTTTTTCATCTTTCATACATTTGATTCAAGTGAGTTATGCATTTCCATTTTTACCCCAAATACAGATTGCAGAATCACATCAGTTACACATTCACAATGTTTACATAATGCCATATTAGTGACTGTTGTATTCTGCTGACTTTTCTATCCCCTACTATCCCCCCTCCCCTCCCCTTTCATCTTCCCTCTCTACCTCATCTGTTGTTGTTCCGTTCTCTCCCTTCCCCCCCTTTCCCCTCACAACCTCGTATATGTGATTTCGTATAACGATGAGGGTTCTTTCCGTTTCCATGCAATTTCCCTTCTCTCTCCCTTTCCCTCCCATCACTTGTCTCAGTTTAATGTTAATATTTTCCTCATGCTCTTTCCCTCTGTTCAGTTCTTAATTGCTCTCCTTAAATCAAAGAAGACATTTGGCATTTGTATTTTAAGGATTGGCTAGCTTCACTTAGCATAATCTGCTCTAATGCCATCCATTTCCCTGCAAATTCCATGAATTTGTCATTTTTTAGTGCAGCATAATACTCCATTGTGTATAGATGCCACATTATTTTTTATCCATTCATCTATTGAAGGGCATCTAGGTTGGTTCCACAGTCTGCCTATTGTGAATTGTGCTGCTATGATCATTGATGTGGCGGTATCCCTATAGCATGCTCTTTTATGGTCCTCAGGGAATAGTCCGAGGAGGGCGATAGCTGGGTCAAATGGTGGTTCCATTCCCAGCTTTCCCAGGAATCTCCATACTGCTTTCCATAATGGCCGCACCATTTTGCAGTCCCACCAGCAATGTACAAGTGTACCCTTTTCCCCACATCCTCGCTAGCACATATTATTGTTTGACATCCTAATGGCTGCCAATCTTACTGGAGTGAGATGGTATCTTAGGGTGGTTTTGATTCGCATTTCTCTGACTGCTAGAGAAGGTGAGAATTTTTTCATGTACTTATTAATTGATTGTATGTCGTCTTCTGAGAAGTGTCTGTTCAGGTCCTTGGCCCATTTGTTGATTTTGTAATATCTCTATTGATATCTGCTTTCCTACATATTTTCCACTGTTCATCATTGTGACTGACCCTTCAAGTGTGCTGATATTTACTTTCACACTTTAACCCAAACCCTATTGCTAAAGCACTTTTGTTCCAAATCCTATACTCACTCTTCTTTGTTAACCTACCGAATATCTATCTAATCCTACTTACTATCCCTTTTTGACTGGATGTTCTCTTCGAATTTTAATCATAAAAGGAACAAGGTCCTATGCCATTGTATATCGATTTATCTGAGATATCTGTGCACAACGTAAATCAAAGCTAAGTATCCCAATGAAGGGCCCATTGCACCTCTGGGCTTCAAAATTACCTAGACTTTCTTTTTTCATTTATATATTTCACCTCTATATTTTTAGAAATATCGCAGGTTCCCAATACCATTATTCATCCAGCAGAATGATTTCTAACCCAAATCAAACATTTTATTAACCCTAACAATACACTGTTCCCTCAATGTAAATTTAAAGAAGAGCAGGGACAGAGTTGGTCTTACAATACAGGAATGTAGGGGATCTTTCACCTGTTGAGAACCACAAGTTCAATGCAGAAATGATCCCTTTAGAATATGTAGTCAGCTATGGAGGACCTGAGAAAGCAAAAGTAATCTTCCATGGCAAAATACCTGGTCAGGATGATGGGATGTGTCTGAATCAGAACCTCTCTTCTCAATGTAGAGGAGATGGACCAAACCAGGCCTGTGTGGAGAGCTATTACCGGGTTCCTATGGTTGATATACCATTCTAACTTGTGAATGTTTCACAGGAAGTAGGGGAAGCCTCCATCTAATGAGACACTTGGAAGCAACTGTTAGGATAAAGTGTTTGCCAAGGCAGTGACCTCATTCAGTTCCTGAAGGAAGTGACCTCACCTTACTCCCTTGGTGATGGAACTCTCTGAACTTAGGATCCTGGAAGCCAGGCACACAGAGCCAGTCCCAGTACCAGTCCCAGTGGGTTCACTTGTTTGGAATTACCAAGGACAGAGTCAGTCTTTCTTTGTACCTACTGATGTTAGAATGGCCAAAAGCCAAGAGAGCTCTGAAGAGGGGCCTTTCCTGAAAAAGCAGATAGTGGCCCACCGCTGGCTCCTGACAACTTCATAGAGATGGCCAAGGAGACCATATCTGAGACAGGACAGGACATTTCAGGGGAACATTGTGTGGCCCACCAGTCAGAGGACACTCCATAGAGTCACAGACCTACTTAGGGTAAAAAGGTGCCTTTGTGGGTGTGGTTGTGAGTTTGTGATTTTGTCTCATGTTGTGAGAATAGGAAAAAAAGGTGGTTTGTTTGGTTTGGAGTGAACTGTTTCTCGTAAGTCGTTTGAAAAGGAGAGTGTTTCTATGTCTATGTATCCCATGGTGTCCGTGGTTGTAGACATTAGAAAAGAGAGTGCATCAATGGATGTGTCCTGTCTAGTAGAAAGCTTCCCATTTCATCCTGCCCAATTTATGAATGGTTTGCGGCTTTACTTAAAGATGGGAATAACCTAATACATTCCTAATTTCCAGGTTTATTCATGAACTCTGTTCACTCTCCAGAATAGGATCATGGTTTTGTGTCCAACATATATACCACCTCCAAGCTCTGTGACATGGCCATGTACTGGATAGCTGAAGGGAATGGCGAGCATCTCAAAAAACTCAGATATCAGTGTGACCAGGAAAATCTCAGTGGAAAAACCCTGCTTTGGGCATTTTGCTTATATATTGTTCTGATGAACTGAATGTCAGGAAGTTCTTGCTCTGGCCACCCCTTTGTGAAGCCTGAAGTAAACAGTTTTCAAATGGAAATGATTGGGCATCACCTGTGGCTCTTTGCTTAATTGCTTTGGAAAGGGATGTGTCTGAATTAGCATCTTGGCCCTGTGTGATGTTGTGGCTTAGATTCTCAGCACCAGATGGATCTAAAGAAAGATCCCATGTGTGCATCCAAAACCAAAATGGCAAATACACCAGTCATTGTGGATAAAGTCTCGCTTTCCTCTGTGAGGTTCCTGACCTCTATCAAGTGAGAATAGGGATCCTTTGTGTCAATTGAGTTCTTCAAAGCCCTGCAAAGGTGCTTGGGTTTTCTCATGACTCTAATTTACATAAAGAATCTATACCTCTAACTCAGTAGGCCTCAAATTGAAGAAGCGGTGCAGTATTAACGGCATGCCTATTTGATCACTCCGGGTTCACAGGAAGTATGTCCAGGCCACCCTGACTTTAGGCAAATGAGGGGCAAGGGAGCTTATTTTGGACACTGTCTTGGAATGTGCCCCTCATGGAAACCTCCAGCCAGAGGTTATGATGAGTATCTATATGGAAAAAGATGAGGGCCATGTGGGAGTGTTTTGGTTTAATTGTGGTCATTGTGTGGCTGTTAAAGGAGATGCCTGGGTCCACATGGGCTTGAACTCTGGTGTGATTACACTTAGAGAGTGCATTCTGGATCTGATCTCAGAGAACTTGTGCCATGAATTGTGTTGGGATTCTAGGAGGGCACGCATGAGAGTCTCCCTTGGAAACTGAGATCTAGGCCCAGGGTGGCTTTCCACAGAGCACTGGGAATCTCAGCCAGGATACCACATGATTTTTTTTTTCTGAAAGACTTGGTAGGCATAGGTGACAGTCAAAACACACATGGACCTCACATTGTAGACCTCAATGGGTCTGATTTCATGTGACTTTTTGGCCACTCCCTGGGAAGCCTTGTCTTTAACAGTTCTACAGAGCATTCATCGAAATGAGGTTTCTCATCATTTAATGGTTCCTGTACAAATTGAAATCCACAGTGCCTCCATCTTCATCCGTGAAAAATGGCTAGATAAATACAATAAAATTATTGAAATTTCCATGACCAGGTGGCACTGGAGAAAATTTGGAAAAACGGTTGCTGATCATGAGTATACCAGACAGTGCCTTGATTGACTAGGTTTCATCAAAATGGTGTATAACAGAGATGCCAGTAAATTGGAGCCTGCTGAGTAGTGGGCCTAGATCAGAGGAGGGGAGGTGTGTGATAAAACATCTGTGGTGGGGCCATGTTGATCTTCCATTGGCTTCCAAATGCCTTGTGACTGACATGGTGCAGCCAGCAGACCCTTATATGTAATGGTATCTTGTTATATAGAGAGGTTTCAGGGCAATGTTGAGAATTATGTTGCTGTGGTCAAGGGGAAAAGCTATGTGGAATAGAAGCATTGTTGGTATATTCTCTTGCAGACCCTGACCCACCACACGTGACAGAACTCCCTCAAGCACTGTGTCCCAGGTGATCTTTTTTTTACTTCATAAACAAATACAGCAGCAAGAAACACCATGAAAATTGGAGGATGAACAAATGGCTTCACAGTCCACACAGGGAGACACTTAGAACCCAGTGGCCACAGTTTACCTACAAAGATCAAATTCAGGACTGGTGTCTCATGTTAATTGGAAAATAAGAAACTATGTTTTACAGGTCACATAGGTGGAGACCCAGCTTTGATGATCTCAGTACAAAGGAAGCTAAAGCTCCTCATAACAACATATGTTTCAAGTGCCCAACCTCAGAGGAAATTTCTCAAGAAGTCTTTAGGCCAGCAGAGCTCCATGTTTATGGAGTGTTCACCCTGTCCCTTACTTTTGGAAACTCCTGTACCACCTTCAAGGTAGTGAACTTCTTAGCATATTACATTCCAGATAAGTATTCACTGATTTTCTAATTCTTCTCCTCTAATTATGTCTTACTTGGGGCGAAGATAATGTCAAGCCATTGTTCTGGATGAGTGGGAAGATTTTGTGTGGCACATATTTGCATACACATTGGATACATTTTCCAAATTTCCATTCAAAATACTGAATCCCTGACTCTAACCCCTACCATACTAGACTCTGACTACTAATCGTAATATGATAGAGAATAATAACCAAAACAGAATAGAAATACAAGCAGTTCAGAGGAGGCATGGTGTATAGTTGGAATTGCCTTTTGCATTATATAGGGTAGGAGTGATAAATCTAGTCATTTTTTTTGTTGAAATAGTTCTCCGTGTGTTTTGAAAGTTAACAAATATGTGAATTCCTGTCTCCTTTTCTCTGTAGCCTATTCAGCACATGTAATTTTATATGCACATATAGAATTGTACCTGGTATCACACGTACATTTTTGTGAGGTGACTGACTTGGCAAATACAAATTGTGAGAAGAGATCACTCCTCCTAAATGCTGTTGGAACTGAAAATTCAACCTATGGGTAAGCCTCCTAGTTGAACAACATTATACATAAATCCATGTTCAGTATATGAATATTTTTGGGTCTGTGGATGATATGTATTTCATGATGAATTTTGATTGGCATATATATTGCTAGTTTTTAATGTCTGTGTGTGTGTGTGTGTATATATGTATATATATATATATACTCTCCAGATTTTTCAAAATATGAAATATTTGTGTCTTATTTTGCACTCCCTAAATTCATTCATATTCATGTATGTGGATTTATAATCCAATTTTTAAAAAATTATTCTCAGAAATATTCATCCACCTGAAATACATATTTTTTCCTAGTACTGAAACAGTTTTCAGTAAATGGTGCATCCAAATCCTAATATTTCGGCATTGCAAGATGGCTGTGTAGACAGTGTATCACACCCAGTGTACCCTGCCACTGCGCAAGTGAATAACGAGTTAGAGCAATGAAAAACTATCTTGTTAGGATCTTACAGGAAAATGGGTGTTTACCGAAACCGAGAAGAATGATTTCCACCACCGAGGTCCGGTAATTGAGTCTCAAACACAAGCCACTTGTGCAACTGGAGATCCATTCTGATTGATCCGCGTGACCTGCCCTGTGTCTACAAATGGTGAGGCAGCACCGAGAAGCGACCAGCAAGCAGGGAGAAACGTTGCTGCGGATTCTGTGGAATCCTGCTGGCTGAGCATCCACTGAGCCCCCAGCTGAATTCGGGATTTCAGACGGGGAAGTTAGCAGTACATTTCTATGCCCCAAAGCGGAAACTCCACAAAGGAAACCAACAGCCACCATCTTGGAGAGCTGAAGTAACCACCACCACTCCCTGACAGATTGCAAGAATAAAACAGGTGTGTGTTTCTCAGCTCATCTCACATACAGAGGGGAATTCGCATAAAATATCTCCTAGGCTTTTGGGGGAGGGATAATCAGAGCAAGTCTGCATAAAGACTGGGGGAAAACTAGAGGCACCTGACCTTCATCTCCCCTTCCCATCAGCGGCAAAAATGAAACTTGTCTAGCCAGTGCGGGGCGATGGGCAAGCGAAAAAAAATAAAACAATAGAGTTCCAGGGTTCCCAATAGACACCCTCCCCACCCAACAAACTGCAGACCCAGAGAACAGTTTGAGCTGCCGAGAAGCATCACTCAGGAGAAATCTGGTCTAGCAGGAGAAATAAGGACTAGCAGGATAAACCAGGGGACTAGAGGCCAGGCCCTCCTGACTGGCTGGCTGGAGAACGCCGGCCCACTGCCAGTGTGACTGGGCAACTGGAGACCACCTTCCTGCTGGCGCCAGCCCACCTGCTGACGCTATGTCTTGACGGCTGGAGAACGCGCGCCTGCCGGTGACCGAACGCGCAACTGTGTGGCTAGAGATCACCCACCAGCTGAAGACAGACCACAAGCTGCTCGCGCTACTGGGTGGCTGGAGACTGCCGGCCTGCCAGCGACCGGGAGCTGAAACCAACCAGAGACAATCCAGTCCACCCACCCAATTCGGACACTCCGGCAAGGAGCCTGGGGCCCACCACAGCAGAGAGGTGACATCACTGGAGCTCGGCCGTCAGAATTCCTTAACAGCGGAATCCACTTAAGCAGGCATAGTCTACCAACACAAAGGAGAGAAAACAGAGATATATAAACCCATAACAAATCTATAGAAGAGAGCAGAAACACAGCAATCAAATAGAGCTGGAAAATGACGTGAACATCATGAAAAAACAAGGGAAAACAAGGTGTACAAACAATGAAGGACAACTTAATACTACAGGAGAACCTAGAAGCATCAGAAACAGGGATAGGGAAAAAACTTAAGTCATACCTAACTCAGATGGAAAGGAATAAGAGAGAAGACATGAGGCAGCAAGTCTAAGGATAAAAGTATATTTTGAAAATGAATTAAACAAACAAATTCAAATGGCAAAGAACAAGCTTTACCAGGAGATAGAGATCTTTTAAAAAATCATACAGTAATTCTAGAAATGCAGGAAACTATAAACCAAATTAAAAACTCAAACAAGAATATTACAAATAGACTAGATCAAGTAGAAGTCAGAACATCAGATAATGAAGACAAAGTTTGTCAACTTGAAAAGAATATAGTCAACACAGAAAACATGCTTAAATCCCATGAGCAACTATTCAAGAGATATGGGATGTCATAAAAAAAACAAAATTGGGAGTCATCGGGATAGAAGAAGGCATAGAAATTCAAACCGAATGAATGAACAACATATTAAATGAAATAATTCTAGAAAACTTCCCAGAGATGAAAGATGGAATGGATTGCCATATCCTGGAAGCCTACAGGACCTCAAACATTCAAAACCATAATAGACAAACTACAAGACATATAATTATGAAGATAGCCAACATACAGAACAAGGAGAGAATATTAAAAGCTATGATAGAAAGTATGCAGATAACATTCAGGGGTAAACCAATAAGGTTAACAATTGATTTTTCATCACAGACATTGAAAGCGAGAAGATCTTTGAACAATGTATTTCAAACACTGAAAAATAATGGATTCCAACCAAGAATACTGTATCCAACAAAATTAAGCTTCAGATTTGACAATGAAATTAAGTCCTTCCTGATAAATAAAAGCTAAAAGAATTCGCAGACAGAACACCAGCACTGCAAAGCATTTTTAGCAAAATACTACAAGAAGAGGAATTGAAAAATAGTGCCCAAAACTAACAGCGGGAGGTATCTCAGTAAAGGTATCTCAGTAAGAAAAAAACCAAAAAGTAAAAACTACCCAAATTAAAATAAATAAATAAATAAACATGACTGGAAGTACAAATCATATTTCAATTGTAACCTTAAATGTTAAAAATCTAAACTCACCAATCAAGAGACATAGGCTAGTAACCTGGATCAAAAAAATAAATCCAACAATATGCTGCCTTTGAGAGACTCATATGAAAGGTAAAGACATACACAGACTGAAAGTGAAAGGTTGGGAAAAATCATACCACTCATATGGCCCTCGGAAGCAAGCAGGAGTGGCCATACTCATATCATATAAAATCAACTTCAAACCTACGTTAATCAAAAGGGATAAAGTAGGACACTATATATTGTTAAAAGGAACCATCCACCAACAAGACATAACAATTATCAATTGGTATGCACCAAACAATTGAGCTGCAATGCTCATAAAACAAACTCGCCTCAAGTTCAAGAGTCAAATAGACTACAACACAATAATTATGGGTGACTTCAACACACCGCTCTCGCCATTAGACAGATCCTCTATAAAAAACTGAATAAAGAAACTATAGAATTCAACAGCACAATCAATAACCTTGACGTAACCGACATATATAGAATACATCAACCATCATCAAGTGGATACACTTTATTCTCAGCAGCACATGGATCCTACTCCAAGTTAGACCATATATTATGCCATTGGGCAACTCTTAGTAAATATAAAGGCGTGGAGAAAATACCATGCACCATATCTGATCATAATGGAATGAAACTGGAAATCAATGATAAAAGAAGGAAGGAAAAATCCTACATCACATGGAAAATGAACAATATTCTACTGAATGATCAATGGGTTACAGAAGACATAAAGGAGGAGATAAAAATATTTTTAGAATCAAATGACAATACAGACACATCGTACTGGAATCTATGGGACACAAAGAAGGCAGTTTTAAGAGCGAAATTCATTTCTTGGAGTTCTTTCCTCAAAAAAAGAATAAAACAACAAATAAATAAACTCACAGTACACATCAAAAACCTAGAAAAGGAAGAGCAAAACAACAGCAAATGTAGTAGAAGACAAGAAATAATTAAAATTAGAGCAGAAATCAACGAAATTGAAACAAAAAAAAACATTGAAAAAATTGATAAAACTAAAAGTTGGTTCTTTGAAAAAATAAATAAGATTTACAGGCCCTTAGCCATGGTAAGGATGAGAAGAAGAGAGACAACTGAAATTACTAACATATGGAATGAAAAAGACAATATCACAACAGACAGTACACAAATACAGAAGATAATTAGAAAGTATTTTGAAACCCTATATTCCAATAAAATAGAAGATAGTTAAAATATCGACAAATTTCTTAAGTCATACGATCTGCCCAGATTCAGTCAGGAAGACACACACAATTTAAACAGACCAAAAACAAAGGAAGAAATAGAAGAAGCCATCAAAATACTACCAACCAAAAAAAGCCCTGGACCTGATGGGTATAGAGCAGAGTTCAAAAAAACCTTCAAAGAAGAATTAATACCAATACTTTTCAAGCTATATCAAGAAATAGAAAAATAAGGAGCTCTTCCAAATTCATTCTCGGAGTCCAAAATCACCCTGATCCCAAAACCAGACAAAGACACTTCAAAAAAGAAAACTACAACCAATATCTCTAATGAACTTGGATGCAAAAATTCTCAATGAAATCCGTGTGAATTGAATCCAAAAGCATATCAAAATAGTTGTGCACCATGATCAAGTAGGATTCTTCCCTGGAATGCAAGGCTGGTTCAATATACGGAAATCAATAAATGCTATTCACCACATCAATAGACTTAAGGACAAGAACCATATGATCATCTCGATAGATGTAGTAAAAACATTCGACACAGTTCAGCATCCCTTTATGTTCAAAACACTAGAAAAACTAGAAATAACAGGAACTTACCTCAACATTGTAAAAGCTATATATGCTAAACCTCAGGCTAGGATCATCCTAAATGGAGAAAACTGAAGGCATTCCCTCTGAAAACTGGAACAAGACAGGGATGCCCTCTATCACCACTTCTATTCAATTTAGTTCTTGAAATACTAGCCAGAGAAATTAGACAGACAAAAGAAATTAAAGGCATAAAAATAGGAAAAGAAGAACTTGAATTATCGCTATTTGTGGATGACATGGTAATATATTTAACAGACCCAAAAGGGTCTACAAAGAAACTGCTAGAGTTAATAAATGAAGGATATAAAACCAACACGCATTAATCAAAGGCATTCCTGTATATCAGCAACAAAACTTCTGAAATTGAAATGAGGAAAACCACTCCATTCACAATATCCTCAAAGAAAATAAGATACTTGGAAATCAACCTAACAAAAGAGGTGAAAACCACAGAACCCTAAAGAGAGAGATAGAAAAAGATCTTAGAAGATGGAAAAATGTACCCTGTTCATGGATAGGCAGAACTAAATTCATCAAAATGGCGAAATTACCCAAAGTTCTATACAGGTTTAACGCAATGCCAATCAAAATCCCAATGGCATTTCTTGTAGAAATGATAAAGCAATCATGAAATTCATATAGAAAAACAAAAGACACAGAATAGCAAAAGAAATTCTAAGCAGGAAGTGTGAATCGGGAGGTATAGCGATACCAGAGTTCAAACTTTACTACAAAGCAATAGTAACAAAAACAGTGTGGTACTGGTACGAAAACAGGCAGGTGGACAAATGGTATAGAATGGAGGACAGAGAAACCAATCCACAAAATTACAACTTTCTTATATTTGATAAAGTGGCTATAAACATGCAATGGATGAAGGATAGCATCTTCAACAAATGGTGCAGGGAAAATTAGAAATCCATATGCAACAAAATGAAACTGAATCCCGTTTTCTCACCATGCACAAAAGTTAAATCAAAATAGATCAAGGAGCTAGATATCAAATCAGAGACACTGCGTCTCATAGAAGAAAAAGTTGGCTACGATCTATATACTGTGGGGTCAGGCTCCAAATTCTTTAATAAGACATCAATAGCCCAAGAGTTAATAACAAGAAAAAAACAAATGGGACTTACTTAAACTAAAAAGTTTTTTTCTCAAGAAGAGAAACAATAAGAGAGGTAAATAGAGAGCCTACATCCTGGGAACAAATTTTTACCCCTCACACTTCAGATAGAGCCCTAATATGCAGAATATACAAAGAACTCAAAATATTAAACAATAAGATAACAAATAACCCAATCAACAAATGGGCCGAGGACCTAATCAGACACTTCACAGAGGAGGACATACAATCAATCAACAAGTACATGAAAAAATGCTCACCATCTCTAGCAGTCTGAGAAATGCAAATCAAAACCACCTTAAGATACCATCTTACTCCAGTAAGATGAGCAGCCATTATGAAGTCAAACAACAATAAGTGTTGGCGAGGATGTGGGGAAAAGTGTACACTTGTACACTGCTGGTGGGACTGCAAATTGGTGAGGCCAATTTTGAAAGAAGTATGGATATTCCTGGGAAAGCTGTAAATGGATCCACCATTTGACCCAGCTATCACCCTTCTTGGACTGTTCCCTGAGGATCTTAAAAGAGCGTACTATAGGGATACTGCCACATCAATGATCATAGCGGCACAATTCACAATAGCTAGACTGTGGAACCAACTTAGATGCCCTTCAATAGATTAATGGATAAAAAAAATGTGGCATCTATACACAATGGAGTATTACACAGCACAAAAATGACAAAATCATAGAATTTGCAGGGAAATGGATGGCATTAGAGCATATTATGTTAAGCGAAGCTAACCAGTCCTTAAAAAATAAATGCCAAATGTCTTCTCTGATATAAAGAGAGCAAATAAGAGCAGAACAGGGAGGAAGAGCATGAGGAAAATATTAACATTAAACAAAGACGAATGGGGGGAGAGAAAGGGAGAGAGAAGGGAAAGCTTATGAAAATTGTAGGAGACCCTCAATGTTACACAAAATCGCATATAAAATGTTGTGAGGGGAAGTGGGGGGGAAACAATGGAGAGAATTGAACAATAGCAGATGAGGTAGAGAGGGAAGATGGGAGGGGAGGAGAGGGTGGATAGTAGGGGATAGGAAAGGTAGCAGAATACAACAGTCACTAATATGCCATTATGTAAAAGTGTGAATGTGTAACCGATGTGATTCTACAATTCGTATTTGGGGAAAAAATGGGAGTTCATAACCCAATTGAGTCAAATGTATGAAAGATGATATATCTTGAGCTTTGTAATGTTTTGAACAACCAATAAAAATAAATAAATAAATAAATAAAGGTTTAAAATTTAGTGGGAAGAAATCAGCTAAAAATGGGTTCAGATGTATTCATTTTGCTATGCAGAAACTTTGTTTTGTGTAGTTGTAAATATCACAAATTTATTTTACCAGAAAATGCACATAAATTGAGATGAAAGGATAATTCACCTATCTTCATGAAAAATTCATAGCATTTTCTACACTTTTCATACTTCATTTTTTTCGTGAATATTTTGACATGGACAAGGTCTAGTCTTAGGCTATTCTTCCAGAATACTACCTCATCTGACAAGTTCGTACAATGTGTTGGATTGTTCTTTTCATCTTTTATTTAATAGTTTCTAGCTGATAATGTGTATTTTTCTTATCTTTATTTGGACATTATCTTTGCATTTTATGTTTTACTGGGGAAGAGACTCATCAAAAGCTCTTTATTATATGTATCAACAATCAAACATTTAGAGCATGCAATTATTTTTAATTTTGCATGAAAATAAATTTGTACCATTTTTCTTATAAAGATGTTGTATTATTAATAATGTCCCTACTGTAATAAGTAACTACTTACAAGAAGAATTAAACAATTGACTTTATATCAATTATGAACATGAAAAGTACTAAAATAAGTATTTGGCAATTAATACACAATTGATAGAAATAGAAATCACAAGAACGCCATTTAAAATGTCAGTGCATATGGTCCTTAAATAATAGGTTGTTCAAATAAAATTTCTCTAATTCATAAGAGTTAATATGCCATATTACAGCTTAATGTGATATAAAACCTTAAATTATCAGTATTGATAAATAAGAATGATACCTTTTTACTTAAATATGTTTATTTGATTTTCACTGTAAGATGTTAATTATGGAAGAATTGAGAATTAAGAAAGACTTGGTCTATATTATTTCTAACAGGAAAATCAAAGTACTTTTAAATATATATGTATATATATATAATATATGTAATGCATATGCATGAATATAGATACATATGTGTAATAAATGTATTGTAATATATCTATCAGGTGATTATAATTTTTAGATTTTCTCAAGAAAAAGAATGACTATAAAAAACAGTCTTAAACTTAAATTTCATAGCATACTACTGTTTGTAATGACATGAGAGAAAAATAGATATGGAGGGGAAACGAAAAAGGAAGGGAGAGAAGGGGGAAAATGGGGAAGAAAGTGAGTAAAGAAGAGGGACATGAGTGTATGATGTTAAGATAAAAGTGGAGGGGCTGGGTTTGTGGCTCAGTGGTAACATGCTTTTCTAGCATGTGTAAGGCACATGGTTCTATTCTCAGCACCACATACAAATAAACAAAATGAAGGTCAATCAACAACTGAAAAAATAAAAAATAAAAAAGAAGAAATATTATGAAAATTCCAAGCTTTGATGAATGTTAAATAAAAAAAATTATGTTACATAGCCTTATGTAATTTTAGACTATCCAAAATAGTCACTAAATGTTAGATTATTAGTGCTATAACTAAAAATCCATTGATCTTTCCTCTACATTCTGTGGCATGCTAGTGCTAAAATAAATTGTATTATTAATCCCCCCCCCCAAAATCCTAATATTTCTACAGTAACTGACCCAGTTGAACATCAATGCAAGTAGACATGATGTGCATTTTGACGTTCATTTTTATTCAACACTGGTACATTACTATTTCTTCAGTTTATGCACATCATAGCATATATGTCTCATCAAAATTTCGCAAATTTATAGGCATTTGTTTCACTTTCAATCACTTCCTGCTTGAGAACACATGTATTCCTCCATGTTTCTTGACTGCTCTTTTCATGAGACTTCTTTCCAAACACATTATTTTCGATTTCCATTATCACATTTGAAGCAAAACTCACAAACCCGTCACAATAAACCATAACACTAATATTACCATTAGATGTGTAACTGGTTGGATGAATGGTTCTATATCAATATAAGATTTCTTACTTAGTTTCAGATATCAATTCAATCCATTATTTAAAGTGGAACCAGTTATATTATTTATTCACAGTACAGTCTATTCACGAATTATCTCTATATTCATAGACACAGGTACACCTCTTTGTACCCCCAATACTAATTTATACGTCCTCAAAATATAGCTCCCAGAAATGGTGGAAGAAATACTCATGTCACCTGATCTACATATACATTTTATCACAGTAATATTCTGGACACAAAAAGCAAAGGTCACACTTATGATTGTACAAAACCTAAATGGAAAGTGAACATGGATTACTAAAAACATCCATGTCCAGGTTGCCTAATGCTCTCAAATGAAAATCCTATTGGTGACTACATATTTGTTTCTTCCAAAGATTATATATTCAAACTCAACCATGTTGAAAATGTCTAATCCTGTCACTCACTTTATACTTTGCCTGATTTTGTAATGTCTCTATTGATATCTGCTTTCCTACATATTTTCCCCAGTTAATCATTGTGACTTCCTTGTCACATGTGCTGATATTTACATTCACTCTCTTAGCGATACCCTACTTCTAAAGAACTTTTGTTCCAAATCCTACACTCATTCTTCTTCCTAAACCTACCGACTATCTTCCTAATCCTACCGACTATCACTTTTTGACTGGATGTTCTCTTCTACATTCAATCATCCAAGGTGAAAGGTCCTATGCCATTGTATATCGATTTATCTGAAACATCTGTGCAGAATGTAATTCAATGCTAAGTATCCCAATCAAGGGACAAATGACCTTCTGGGCTTCAAATCTTACTTAGATTTCTGTTTTCGTACATATATTTCACCTCTATATTCTTGTAAATATCACAGGTTCCCAATACCATTATTCATGCAGCAGAATGGTTCCTAACCCATATCGAACATGTTAATAACACTAATCATACACTGTTCCCTCAATCTAACTTTGCTGAAGAGCAGCGACAGTGTTGGTCTTACAATACAAGAATGTATGGGATCTTCCACCTGCTGAGAACATCAAAGGTACGTGCAGAAATGATCTCTGGAGAAGATGTAGGCAGCTATGAAGGACCTGAGAGAGCAAAAGACATCTCCATGGCAAACAACCTGGAAGGATGAAGGAATGTGTCTGAATCAGCCTCACTCTTCTTAATGTAGAGTAGACCAAACCAGGCCTGTGTGGAAAGCTCTTCCCAGGTGCGTATGGTTCATATACCATTCTAACATATGAAATTGTCACAGGAAGTAGGGGCAGCCTCCATCTCATGGAACCCTTGGAAGCAACTGTTAGGACAAAGTGGTAGCCAAGGCAGTGACCTCATTCAGTTCCTGAAAGAAGTGACCACACCTCACTTCCTTGGTGATGAAAGTCTCTGAACTTGGGATCCAGGAAGCCAGGCACCCAGAGCCATTACCAATCCCAGTCCCAGTGGTCTCACTTGTTTGAATTTACCAAAGACAGAGTCAGTCTTTCTTCTTACCTGTTAAGGTCTGTAAACAAGTCAGATTGGCACCTGTTATTTTGCTGGAGAAATGTTAGAGTCTGTAAACAAGTCTGGATGGTGCCTGGCAAAATGCCAGAGGGAGTGGTTTGTGAAGTAACAAAAGCGAGCCATTAAGTGTGAAGATTCCTTATTGGTTGACTGCTGTATCTGTTTTATGCTAATGAGATAGGCTGTGTAAAATGTATAAATATCGCTCAGATCTTACAATAAACGGCTCTCATTCCTGCTTCATCAACATACACAAGTTATTCGTCACCTCCCAGGTTATTCTGCTGCAGTGGGACTGCGGCAGATGGTGGCCCGTTACGGGGAGCCCTGGGACACTCACGGGTAAGGGTCGAAAAAAGCTTTCTGTCCATAGATAGGACGGGAGCAATCTGCTCGTCCCTAGGCAGATAGGGCGATAGGAAAAATGACCATTTCGAGAAAATGGAGAAGATTGATGCAGTATGTTTGTGTCTTGTTTTGTCTTGAAATGTTGTATTGTCTTTGTGATGAAAATATGGAAGGGGTGAGAAGTAAATTGATAAGAGAAAAAGGCACCCCAGTGGAACCAAGAATAGTTAGGGCATGTGTTGATAAAAGTCCAGAAACTCTAGTCAGAAAGAAAAAGAAAGTTCAGAAGAAGAAGGATTATCAGGAAAAAAGTTGCAGCAAAAGGCTATTACTGAATACTTTTCGATACTGGAGGGTGCGTGAAATGACAAGGCGGCTGCCACCTGCCCAAGCCGATCATGGCGCAGTAAGAATTTTCCAAGAGGCAGTTGAGGGCTCTTCCCCGCCCCCCTGCCCGGGGGAGCGGATCACCACTGTGAGCCCAAATCTAGACCTGACCTGGAGGCACAGTCTCGCAGGCTTTTGCTCCCTGTGCCCGGAAGAAGTTTGAGCCCAGGACTCTCCCTGGGGCCATCTGGGGCTGCCCAGGATGCTACAGCTGGCAGAAGATGCCACTGGCATCCCTGAAGTTTGATCATTTCCAAGGCCAGTAACTACAATGGGTCTCCCACACCTGCAGGCTGATGAGTAATGAGTACTATTAAGGCTTATTTCAAATGTAAAAAACCTTGAGATAATGTACTAAAATTGTTCAGAAGGTTGTTTTCTTAGTGAAATGCTACAGGATTTTCTTTAGCCATCCGGAGTTCCTGCCTTCGTCCAAGTGCCGGTGAAAACAAAGGTGGAAGAATTTACAATGTTGCTGAGAACTGGAGGAAACTTCACCTGAGAACCCGAGGAGACTTCGGAGCTATCGCTGTTTCTGCTACTACAACTTAAGCTAGCTGCCTGGAGAACTTTCCTGGACTGTGATTTACCTGAACTCTGAGTTAATCTATTGAGACACTGCTTTATCTGGACTGAGACAACAGACTGTAATCTACAACAACTTGTAACTCGGTATCTTTGCTAACGGTGTCATTGCTGGTATAAGTTTTCCAAGGGCTTCTTGCATGAAGCCATCATTTGGATTGGTATTGTAACATTTTGTATCCTCCCTTTCTGTTTCTAGCAGGTTATTTATGGTGTTTCTGTAAAAAACACTATGGTCCTTATTTAAATTAAACAAAAGGGGGAAATGTTAACGTCTGTAAACAAGTCAGATTGGCACCTGTTATTTTGCCAGAGAAATGTTAGAGCCTGTAAAGAAGTCTGGATGGCGCCTGGCAAAATGCCAGAGGGAGTGGTTTGTGAAGTAACAAAAGTGAGCCATTAAGTGTGGAGATTCCTTATTGTTTGACTGCTGTATCTATTTCATGCTAATTAGATAGGCTGTGTAAAATGTATAAATACCGCTCTTATTCAACAATAAACGGCTTCCAGTCCTGCTGCATCAGTCTACACAAGTTGTTCGTCACCCCCCCCGGTTATTTTGCCCAGCCAGCCGGGCTACGGCACTTACCTACTGATGTGAGGATGGCCAAATGCCAGGGAAGCTCTGAAGATGGTTCTTTCCTGATAAAGCAGGTATTGGCTCACCGCTGACTCCTGACTACTTCAAGAGTTGGCAAAGGAAAGCAGATTTGAGACAGAACAAGCAATTTTGGGGAACATAGTATGGCCCACCAGTCAGAGGACACTCTGGATAGTCACAGACCAACTTGGAGGAAAGTGTTGCCTTTGTGGGTGTGGTTGTGGGTTTGTGTATCCCACTGTGTCTGTGGTTATAGACATTAGAAAAGAGAATGCATTAATGGATGTGTTCTGTCTAGTAGAAAGCTTCTCAGCATTCATCCTGCCAAATTTATGAATGGACTACGACTTTCCTTATGAATGGGCAATACCTGCTATCTTCCTAAGTTCCTGTTTTCTTCCTGAATTCTGGCCACTCTCAAGAATAGGCTCATGGTTTTGTGTAAAAGATATGTACCACCTCCAAACTCTGTAACATGGCCTTGTACTGGATAGATGAAGGGAATGGAGAGGAACTCAGAAAACTCAGATATCAGTGTGACCAGTAAAGTGTCAGTGGAGAAACACTGATTTGGGCCTTTTGTTTACCTATTGTTCCGTTGCCCTGAATGTCTGGAAGGTCTTTGCCTCAGTCCACCCCTTTGTGAAGCCTGAAGAAAACAGTTTTCTAATGGAAAATAATGAGCATCACCTGTGGCTCTTTGCTTAATTGCCATGGAAAGGGATGTGTCTGAATCAGCCTCTTGGCCCTGTGTGAGGCTGTGACTTAGATTCTCACCACCTGATGAATCTAAGGAAAGATCTCATGTGTGCATCCAAAACCAAAATGGAAAAAGAGCAGTCTTGTGGATGAAGTCTCTCGCCTTCCTCTGTAAGGTTCCTGATTTCCATCAAGTGAGAATAGGTATCCTTTGGTTCAAAAAGTTTTTCAAAGCCCTGCAGAGGCAAGCCCATAGGTGCTTGGATTTTCTCATGACTCCAATTCACATAAAGAATCTAAACCCCACAGACATTAGGCTCAAATTGGAGAAGCAGAGCAGTATTAATGGCAGGCCTATTTGATCACTCCTTGTTCACAGATAGGTTGTCAAGCCACCCTGACTTTAGACAAATGAGGGTAGGGAGCATATTTTGGATACTGTCTTCAGCTGCGCCCCTCATGGAAACTTCCAGCCAGAGGTAATGATGAGTGTCTATGTGGAAGTAGTTGAGAGCCATGTGGGAGTATTTTGGTTTTAATTGTGGTCATTTGTTTGGCTGATGGAAGAGATGACTGGGTCCACCTTGGCTTGAACTCTGGTGTGAGTCTTCTTAGAGACTGAGTTTGGAAATTACTGCAGAGATGTATTGCCATGAATTGTGTTGGGATTTTTGGAGGCCACACATGGTAGTGGCCTTTGGAAACTGAGATCTAGGTCCAGGGGGCTTCCCACAGAGCACTGGGAATCTGAGCCAGAATATCACATGATTTTATTCTTTAAGACTTGACAGCCATAGTTGAGAGTAAAAACACACATGGACCTCACATTGTAAACCTCAATGGGCCTGGCTTCATTTGATCATTTGGCCACTCTTTGGGAAGTCTTGCCTGTGAGAGTTCTCAAGATGTTTCATTGAAATGGGCTTTCTCACCATTTGATGTTTCCAGAATGAATTAAATCCCACAGTGCCTCCAACCTCATCCTTGAAAAATGGCTAGATAAACATCATAAAAATTTGAAATTCCCATCACCAGGTGTCACTGGATACACTTTGGATTTCCTGTTGCTGATCATGAGTGTACCAGACAGTGCCTTGATTGACTGGGTTTCATGAAAATGGTGTAGAACAGTGATGCAAATAAGTTAAAGTCTGTTGAGTAGTGGGCCTAGAGGAGTGTTTTGCAGGTCTGTGATAAAACTTCTGTGTTGGGATTATGTGGATCTGCCAAAAGGCTTGTAACTGACATGGTGCAGCCAGCAGACCCTTGTATGTAAAGGCATCTTGTTGAATGGAGAGGTTTCAGGTCAATGTTCAGAATCAGGTTGCTATGGTCAAGGGGGCAAGCTATGTGGGATAGAAGCCTGGTTGGTGCATTCTCCTGCAGACCCTGACGCACAACACGTGACAGATCTCCCTCCAGCACTGTGACCCAGTTGAATTTCTTGTATTTAGTGAAGCCAATACCAAACTCCCAGTGCAGCAGCAAGAACACCATGAAAAGTGGAGGATTACCAAATGGCTTCACAGTCCACACGGGGCCACACTTAGCCTTCAGTGGCAAGAGTTTACTTACAAAGAGAGAATTCAGCCTTGCTGCCTCACTTTCTTTGGAAAATAAGAAACCATGTTCTGCAGGTCACATAGATGGAGACCCAGCTTTGGTGGTCTCACTAGAAAGGAAGCCATAGGTCCTGACAACAACATATACTTCAAGTGGCCAACCTAAGAGGCAGGTTCTCCAGAAGTTTTTAGGCTGGCACATCTCCATATTTGTGCAATATTTACCCTGTCCCTTACTTTTGGAAACTCCTCTACCACCTCAAAGATTGTGAACTCGCACTCATGTTCCATTCCTGATATGTATTCACAGATTTTCTAACTCTTCTTCTTTTATTTTGTCTTACTTGGGGCAAAGATAGTGTCAAGGTATTGTTGTGAATGAGAGTAGGAAGATTTTGTGTAGCACATATTTGCATACACAAATATGTTCTACACCATTTTCATGAAACTCAGTAAATCAAGGCACTGTCTGGTATACTCATAATGAGCAACAGGACATCCAATGTTTCTTCAGTGCCACCTGGTCATAGGAATTTCAAAAATTTCATGGTATTTATCTAGCCGTTTTTCAAGCATGAAGTTGGAGGCACTGTGGGTTTCAGGTCATTCAGCAAACATTAAATGGTGAGGAAGCTCATTTCAATGAAATCTCTGGAGAACTCTCACAGGCACGGCTTCCCAAAGAGTGGACAAAAGGTCACATTAGGCCAGGCCCATTGAGGTCTACAATGTGAGGTCCATGTGTGTTTTGACTCTCAACTATGGCTGCCATTTCTTTAAGAATAAAATCATGTGATATCCTTGCTGAGATTCCCAGGCCTCTGTGGAAATCCACCCGGGGCCTAGGTCTCAGTTTCCAAGTGCGACTTTCATGCATGGCCTCTTAAAATCCCAACAAAATTCATGGCAATGCTTCTCTGAGTTCAGTTCCAAAACCCAGTATCTAAGGGGAATCACACCAGAGTTCAACCCACGTGGACCCAGTCATTTTTTCCAATGCCACACAAATGACCAAAATTAAAACCAAAACACTCCCAAATGGCCCTCATCTTATTCCATATAGTCAATCATCTTAACCTCTGGCTGGAGGTTTCCATGAGGGGCGCAGCCCAAGACAGTGTCCAAAATCAGCTCGTTTGCCCCTCATTTGCCTAAAGTCAGGGTAGCCTGGACACCGTTTCTGTGAACCAGGAGTGAACAAATAAGCCTGCCGTTAATACTTCTGTGTTTCTCCAATTTGAGGCCTACTGATTTTAGGTATCGATTCTTTAGGTGATTTAGAGTCATGAGAAAACACAAGCACCTCTGCAGGGCTTTGAAGAACTCATTTGACCCAAAGAATCCCTATTCTCATTTGATGGAGTGCAGGAACCTAACAGAGGAAGGCAAGACACTTCATCCACAATGAATGAAATTTTTTGCCATTCTGGTTAGGAAGCTCACATGGGATCATTCTTAAGATCCATCAGGTGCTGAGAATCTAAGTCACAGCCAAACACAGGTCCAAGAGGCTGATAAAGACACATCCCTTTCCAAAGCAATTAAGCAAAGAGCCACAGGTGAGGCCCATTCATTTCCATTTGAAAACTCTTTTCTTCACCCTTCACAAAGGGGTGGCCTGAGGCAAAGACCTTCATGACATTCAGTGAAACACAACAGTAAGTAAGCAAAAGGCCCAAAGCAGGGTTTCTGCACTGAGACTTTCCTGGTCACACTGATATCTGAGTTTTCTGAGATGCTCGCCATTCTCTTCAGCTATCCAGTACATGGCCATGTCACAGAGCTTGGAGGTGGTACATATTTTGGACACAAATCCATGAGCCTATTCTGGAGAGTGGCCAGAATTCAGGAAGAAAACAACAACTTAGAAAGATAGCAGGTGTTGCACATCGATAAGACAAGCTGCAGTCCATTCATATATTGGGCAGGATGAATTATGGGAAGATTTATACTAGACAGGACACATCGATTAATGCATTCTCTTTTAAAATGTCTACAACAACGGACACAGTGGGATACACAGAAACAGAAACACTCGCCGTGTCAAATGACTTACTAGAAACTGTCCACTCCAAACCAAACAAACCGCCTTTCCTATCTATTCTCAGAACATGAGACAAAACAACAAACCCACACCCACTCCCACAAAGGCACCTCCTTCCCCCAAGTACGTCTGTGACTATCCGGAGTGTCCTCTGACTGGTGGGCTATACTATGTTCCCCCGAAATGGCCTGTCTTCTCTCAGATCTTGTTTCCTTGACCAACTCTGTGAAGATGTCAGGAAAAAGTGGTTAGCCACTACCTGTTTTCTCAGGAAAGGTCCATCTTCAGAGCTCTCCTGGCATTTGGCCATCCTCACATCATTAGGTACCAAGAAAACTGACTCTGTCCTTGGTAAATCCAAACAAGTGAGCCCACTGGGCCTGGGACTGGGACTGCCTCTGGGTGCCTGGCTTCTTGGATACCAAGTTCAGAGAGTTCCATCACCAAGGAAATGAGGTATGTCACATTCTTTGGAACTGAATGAGGTCACTGCCTTGGCAACCACTTTGTCCTAACAGTTGCTTCCAAGGGTAACATAAGATGGAGGTTGCCCCTACTTCCTGTGACACTTTCATAAGGTAGAATGTATATCACCATTGGCACCCGGGAACAGCTCTCCACTCAGCCCTGGTTTGGTCCATCTTCTGTACAATAAGAAGAGAGCGAGGCAGATTCAGACACATCCCTTCATCCTGACCAGGTTGTTTGCCATGGAAGATGACTTTTGCTCTCTCAGGTGCTTCATACCTGCCTACAACTTCTCCAGGTATCATTTGTGCATGG